>NC_090265.1:352212143-352424643 GCF_040414725.1 Anabrus simplex | reverse complement strand
AGCCCCTAGCAAAAAAAAAAAAACTATACATAGCCATCTGCGTATGAAAGATAAGAGTTGGTCCATATATATATACAAGCCAGTTTTTTCTTTTTTTTAATTGTCAACTCATTTCACCAGAATATCTAACCAAGCTGAGAGAAGCTCCTGACTTCAGAAACAAACAACAAACGTAGGAACTATTTACCGGTGCGGAAACGTCTTCAGTGACCAGAAGTCTGGCTAACATGAAAGGGACCGCTTAGGTCTTGAGTTGACTCTAAGTATAGTACCAACCAAAATCTGCTGAAGTACTGGAAGCTCGGGTACAGCCGAGGTGGAGCGCCACAAAGCTGCTAATCTAAAATGTTGCTTTTAGAATAACACCCGCAATAACTTATTAAGCAATATTAATAGGTAGCGTTAATCTCACGGTGCAGCCAGTCGCAACCTCTAAAGCAACATCAGACGTGGTTAGTTCCTGGATGGCTCACCATTCAGAACAACCACACCGTACCACTAGATTACTGTCAGCCAAATCCCAGCGAATGAGCGACGCCCGTGCCAACACACACTTACTTAAAACAAACCATAACCACTCCGCCACACCTAAAAACAATAACACCGAGCTCGATAGATGCAGCCGCTTAAGTGCGGCCAGTATCCAGTAATCGGGAGATAGTGGTTTCGAACCCCACTGTCGGCAGCCCTGAAGATGGTTTTCCGTGGTTTCCCATTTTCACACCAGGCAAATGCCGGGGCTGTACCTTAATTAAGGCCACGGCCGCTTCCTTCCATTTCTTAGGCCTTTTCTAAAAAAAAAATTAATAACACAACAAACAATACTACCTTAAACATTTACTCAACCTTTACACAACAAGACCGACAGAGGAGCACCAGTGGGCGCACCGGCATCGGTACTTCACTTACGAGCAGATAGGTGCACATATGGATGACCAGGGATGGGTGGAAAGGAATTGCAGTTGATTTATAGGATATATTTTCTGAGTGATTCCGTATGTATTAGCAGGGAGGAAATTCACTATTGTTCAAGGACTGCTTAGCCTATAGACTTACTGGTAGGCTTATGTTTTAGATGGTTTTATTTAAATTTTTATTTTATACACTCCACCGTGGGGTCCCAGATGAGTCTAGCATTGCTTCCTGTTCAGCTATGCTATGTTTGCCCTCCTCTTCTGACAGCCAGTCAGAATTATCAGTTCAGAAATTTTATATTATTCCTCAGTGTACTTCGCTGTTAATATGGTACTATGGTGATAATGATACGCATTGAACATGCGGTATAATTGGTCTTTAACTTCCAGAGCACTGGTGTTGCCCTATAATCCTTAAACATGCCACTCTCTCTCTCGCTTTAAAACTCTCTTCGCTAACCAATCTACCGATATTCCGTCGTGCAAAGGTGAGCACAGAACATGGAAAGCTGACCTGCTGCGCTACTAGCCAATCGATGCAGTTAACAAATTCATAATTATATTTAGAATGTATATGTGCAAGTATATATTATCAGAATGTGTTTTGAGAAAATATGCATACGATTTTTGTTTTCTGTGCATTACATTCAGGCATGCTTTCGTGTTTGAATTCAAAGCACCGAGCTCGATAGCTGCAGTCGCTTAAGTGCGGCCAGTATCAAGTATTCGGGAGACAGTGGGATCGAGCCCCCCTGTCGGCAGCTCTGAACAGGGTTCTCCGTGGTTTCCCATTTTCACACCAGGCAAATGCTGGGGTTGTACCTTAATTAAGCTCACGGCTGCTTCCTTCCCACTCCTAGCCCTTTCCTATCCCATCGTCGCCATAAGACGTATCTGTGTCGGTGCGACGTAAAGCAGCTTGCAAATATTGAATTCAAAGCGTGATGATACATTCTGTGTAGTGATATGTGAACGCGCGTCATCCATATGTTATAGCGTGGTATATCGTCGTGGTGATGTCTCCCTGCGAAGAGCTAAAGCCTGTATTGACACAAAAGCATGCATCCAGTCTGTGTGTAAAGGCGACGGAGATAATTGCTTTAACCGCGCGGCATTTACAATTGTAATTTTGTTGGCGCCGGTTAAAGGGGCGAAGACGTGGTGCTGATCAGCAGAGAGTAGAGTGAGATAGAGATCATTCTTGGAGCATAACGTGCCACTCAGAGACAAATACTGTACAACGATGTATCAGAGAAAGTGGTCTAACGTGTTCCATCTTTGGAAGTGTGGGAACTTACCGTTTTATGATTAAAGTAGTCGCAACGGTCTAGGAGACCTTGGCAGTATTCCTTATCGATCTGATTCATTTTCAGTATCCGTGTAGACCATGGTGAGAACTTTCACCGGTTCAGATTGCAAGGTGCAGCTCCCGCCAGTTCTGGAAAAAACTGGTATTCAAATATTTTGTTAGAGCTTCACAAGACCAGCACGCTGCACATTCCCACAACGAACGCGAAGCGCAACGAAGTTTTATTTGGGAAATGGGATGTGATGTGTTGAAAATGTATGGCTACTCCTTAGTTCCGTTTCCTGATACCGGGTCGGGGATGAGGTGAGATGAAATTATATGGCCGGATGCCCTTCCTGTCGTCACCCTCATTTGAGGAGCTAATTAAAGTAAACTGAGTTAGTGTGAAGGAAAGTGGGTAAGGGGGTGGAAGGAATCGGCTGTGGACTATGCATAGCAACTGTTCCGTCATTTGGCTTGAAGTGAAAGGGGGAAATCACTGAAAACCATTCTGAGAATAGCCAACGGTGGAGTTTGAACCCACGCGTCTTTTGAATGCAGAGCTTGCTTCCGTAGCCGTAGCTCGTGGTCACTCCACTAATTACTTTCCGAATTGAAAATATGAGTACCGAGTTGTTGAATGTTGATTGTTTCAAAAACTACTTAGGTACAGTTATAGTACTGGTGGTTACCAGTTTGGTATCACAGTGAAATACTCAGCATTTGAGCTGTTCTTGCTGCATCTTTGGGCAGAGGTGACATAAGCACTCACAAAATATTTCTCAAGTCTTTGTCTGTTTGTTGCCTGTCATTTATAGTATGGAAAATATCGTGGTAAAAGTTGTGTTGTGAACTACGGATTGCTACATGCCTGTGAAGATAGCAACAAACAAAACGTCATCGCGCATCGAAATACGGTTATGTGACGATGTTGAGGGGAGAAATACTGACCCTTAGCAAATTGATCACTTAGAACGAAAATTCGTTGATATAGTTCATGCAGTACTGAACCTTAGAAGACAGAACCTTTCTGGTCAGAATTCTAAGGTGAAATATTATCACATAGCTGTTTTCCAAGGCGCAACGACTGAAAGCTCTAGGAGGTGAGATTAAACTCGTAGATCACGAGCTTTTGAAGCGGAGAGCTTGCTAGTTGCGCCGCGCATTCGCTGTGGGAATGTGTCGCATACTGAATTTGTTTAGCACACTTCCAATATTCAAATTCCATTTTCTAGGAATTGCCCGTTTCAATTTGAACCGGTGAAACTTCATGCCATATCCTCTACGTATATTGAAAATGGATCGAATTGGTATGGACACGTTGACAAGATCTGCTATGACATAGTTGTTTTGTTTTTCTACTAGTGATATAGGCGCTAAATTTACTTGGTGTGAAAAATAGGAAAACGCTGAAAACCATCTTCAGTGCTGCCCTCGGTGCGTTCGAACGTACCATGTTCTGAACACAAGCTGTACGACGTAGCTACCTTTGTCACTACGGGAGGTGACTAGTGAGCTGATTCGAACTGGCTGTTGTTTGACTCCTTTTAAGCTGTTTTGCATTTCTTTGTTCTTCATTCTCTCCGAGTACAGGTTGAATAATAACAGTAACTAAATAGCCTAGTCTGATTCCATATTCAGTGCTGTATGGCTATTTCATTTTCTGCATATTGACAATAACTGTTTTTCTCCAGTAAAGTTACTCTCTTATCTGGATATGTGCATTTTTGTGAACGCTTTTCGTGCCAATGTTATCTACCCTTTGCTTAATTTCTGTCTGAGAATCAAGTCGTTTGTTAATAATGCCTTCCATATATTTGAAGCTGTTCCAGTCTCTCTTGTCTGTTGGTTGCTTAACCCTTTTTAGCCCAGTGTTGTTAATGAAAGCATGAACAATTAGTTGATTACTCGACTAGTTACCCGTTTCAAACATTTGTGTGGTATTCCCATATAATATCAGACCAGCTTGTAGTTTTACGTGACTGTTGGTACAGCAATCAATAGGTACATCCAGCTATACGTGGAGTCCGAACCACTGGGATCTGATTCTTCGGTTAAAACATGCGTATGCGCTCCGTATCATTAATTACATTGTTTCGAAAGGTAAATCGTTCAAATCGTGCCTCATATTACTTACAGGAGAGTGATGTGTTCATTACCAAGACTAGGGACTTGCTCCAAAAGTATATTTACTGTTATAGCAAACTGTTCTAAAAGATATGACTCATTTCATTCCACTCGCGTCAGGCTGTAATCTAAGTTATAACAAATACTGATAGGTGTGATTTCTATCTGTGGCAAATAAATTGGCCAGGGCTCTTATTAAAATGAAGCGGTGCGCATTCTTTCAGTCGGCGGTGTGGCTGGATATATCAATATACAGACACAGATAGCTACCAAGATAGATACTTACTCCGATTGATACCGCGATCACTGAACGATTGAACCGTTGTATCTTTGAAGAAAACCAGACACGATTTAAATAAACTTTGTCATACCACGTGTATCCCCTCCACACGGCCATACCTTCCAGACAAATTGCCGGTATCCTAGCTAGCTAATCACTCAAGTGGAATCTCAACCACGTGGCCACGCGTCATTCAAAAATCTAGCCTCGAGACTGCCGGCGTTATCTCGCTTAGGAAACGGTAGGATCTCCTACGTCAGCGGGAACTTCCTCTTGCCTGATGCAATATCTGCTAAATTTATACCCGTTGCACAATATCGTACCAAATCTTACATGCCTTCAGTTACCGGTACAAGTTGAAATATTTTTTTATCAACAAATCTCACTTATTTACATATATATCCACCAAATTCAGAGGATGCTGATGTCTGCGTTTTACCCGCTGTTCCGACATGTCCCACAGATTTTGGATGTCCTGAGAAAATTCTCCAATTTAAAATACGAATAAATAAGTTTTTTAAAAATAATATTACTATAAAGAAGTGAAACTACGCTTGGTTTCTCTCTGTGCCGCAGCCCCAACACTTTCTTCGCCTGGGTTTCGATGTAAGGGTCGCGATTCCACTGTGAACTACACACATGTGCAATGTGTGCGGTTTGAGCAGCTCTGGCTTAAATTGATTCTTTCAAGGCTCAGATTAATAGACATGTTTATATAATGTAAAACGAGGCGAACAGCAGGGTAACTTTACCTTTTGCGATCACTTTGCTCCGCATTGTCGGAAGTGAACCGCGACTGTTCTGCATCAACTCAAAATTATATTATCTTGTATGTCCTACTTTTCTTGTTTTTAATGTAAAGTTCTGAGTTCTTCATTGAGTCGCAGTTCCTCGCCTGTACTGGTTCCGGGTGTAATATATTCCTTCTCGAGTTTCGTGGGGAGTGCGCTGCTCCAGCAGCCGTTTTACCTAAGCTGTTATTAAATTCCCTGAGTAATTTGCATTGATGAATACGTAGTTAGGCGCGTTTATTCCTACTGTTTCGGAGAATGTAAGGCAATTGCCCATAATCTTCACCCGGCAATCTATATAGACATCTGCTTCTAACGTCTCCGTTCTGTAATCTACTTATGTAAATTTTTGCCGTTGTACATCTTAAGGGTCGTCATAGCATAATGTGCATCCTCATTTTTGCTGATTGTTTTTAACTTTCATTGATTCATGTTTTCTCGCTTTTCGTCATGTAGTCCGTAGAAAATTCTCCGATTTATGCTTACATAAGTGGTTATCGTAATATATTCAGTACGTTATAAGTAATTCCAAGCAGTGTAACCTGGCGTGAAGAGAGGAAATGGTTTGATTTGCATTTATTTGCTTGTGGTTTAATGTCTTACTAAACATAGTGTTTTGGGCAATGCATGAATGGGAAAGGATTAGGATTAGGAAGGTAGCGGCGGTGGCCTTAATTAAGGTACAACGCCAACATTTGCCTGGTGTGAAAATAGGGAATCCACTGTCACCCCAATGCAAGCTCACAGCTACGTGATGCCAACCGCGCAGCCAACTCGCTCGGTAGAGAGAGCGAGAGATCGTAATACGAAGGTAAGCTTAAAAATAAGTTTCTCTATTTCATTGCCCAGAAAGAAACAGAGCTCGCTAAAACTTATGTATCCCTTGTTTGTAGTGGCACAGGTAGATGGCACACAGACTTACAAATATGTGAAACAGAACCTTAATGCAGCGACAGTTGCAAGATGGCGAAGGTACTGAACGCGTGGGTCACGATAGTAGGAGGAGCCAGTCATCCAGTTTCTGCTGGCAGAAATCATGGAATGAGTCAGAATTCACAGGAAGGCTGTGTGTGCATACGGAGAGAAGAGTGATGTCTGGTGAACAAGTGCGGAGATGGTGGCAGTGATTATTATTTTTAGAGGAAATGCAACGGGGCAACCATCTCTCCTTAACACTAAATCGGAAGGGGAAAAGGAAGGGCTCCAACCCTTCGAAATAGTTGGCGAAAGAAAGTGAAGGGCCACGAAGGGCGTGAAAATTAAAGACTCTCAACGTGTCGCAGCCTTGTAACGTTGAGGTCGGAAAAGGACAAGAGTTGGCAAAGGAAGGTTGGTTAGAGATGGTGAAAATGAGGAGCCTGACACAGATAAGTGGAATCAGTGTCATTCTCAACTATGGGTCCGTGGTTGCCAATCCACGCTCCCAAGTTCAGATCCCCTGGAACTCCCCTTTCATTCTCCTATTACGACAGACAGGGAATTTCGTAGATGCATTATACTGTGCCCACCCACAGGTAGAAGTGCAGAGACGGTTGCCATGAATTTGCTGAAGCTCGAACGAAAACACGGATGAAGAGCAGTGTGTCCGTCCATCAGCAACCGATGCTTTCGTTGTGCGGGGAAGAGACGCTCAATAAAGTCGGACTTGCCACTTCCTATCGTCATGGACTGATAAAAGAAACATTTTATTCTTGAATAACTTTGGTACTTAAATCGAAAAATAAAGAATTGGAGCCGAAATGTAACAGTATTGCCTACCCTGGCTTATATTTCCCTATTCATCAACAAAAAATGAATGGCACTTACGTTTTGACTTCCCTGCATAGGTAAAATGCTGAGGTGTCAAAAAGGATTCGATAGTATAGAAAAGTCGAACACCAGATTTTCTAAAACATACCTTTGACAGACTATTATCTCTCTTGTTTTTAGTATGATCAAGATAAATTGCCCTCGTTTGCGCAGTGCCCATCTAAAAAGTGAAAGTGTGAGAAAAATAAAAGGCTGTGAAGAGAGTGTTGGATTGTAACATTTCAAAAGTTCAGTGAAATTGTCGTGATCATCTCGCCCAGGCAATTCCGTTAAAATCGCGCCCGGTGCCTGTGCTATTTTCGTGTTTTGATTCCTCGAAAAGGACTAGGAGTGGTAAGAAAGCGGCTGTGGCCTTAATTAAGGTGCAGCCCCAAAATTTTCCTGGTGTGAAAATGGGAAACCACGGTAAAACTTCAGGGCTGCCGACAGTGGGGTTCGAACCCACTATCTCGAATGCAAGCTCACAGCTGCGAGCCCCAAACCGCACAGCCAATTTGCTCGGTGAATTACATTTTAGGCCTTCCTTAAACTAACCATTTCACTCAACGTGAATAAAATTATTTATAGCTTAGATCGTAGTGGCTCATTCCCCGACTTTACATACCGATTTTCGTTAAATTCTCTTCAGCAATTTTCTCGTGTTTCACGTACGTACAGACAGACAGAGATTACGGAAAATTAAAGAGTGCATTTCCTTGTTACTGTGGACACGACCGATATAGAAATGTCATTCTTTTAAAATTCTGAGCAATGTACAGACAAAACTTTATATTTTAACCGTTCTCGGGGTATTATTCACATGTTTTGTGCCGATAATGCCAATGCCAAGTGATTTGGTTTGTGTTTATTCTGAATTTCCTTTCCTTAGAAATGTTTTGCGTTTAAAGCGAACGTAAGATTGTTCGCGAGCAGTGAGTTGTCATATTAGAAATAACAAGAGAATTTTTAGCAAAGCGACCGGTTTGCTACTGGTCTCACAAGCAAATTTTGGACTATATTTAATTTATTTTGTTTCATATCTTACAAGATTTATGTCAGATTTTGGCATCCCTCAGGGCATGAGTGTTTGGTTATTTCCTGAGATTTTAGGTCATAAAAAGCCGAGCCTTAAATATCGCTTATTTTGACATGCGACCTATTTCCATTAGATGCACATAAATTTAATGCGTTTTTATTAGACGTATTGACCTGAAACTATTTTTATGTAAGATAACGAGACGAGAAAATTAGAGATCTCGTTGACTATGACTATGATTTATCTTCAAGTAAAATGTCTTGATTCTGCAGTGTCCTGGTTACAATAGAACCGTCTTATTGCAGTTGAAGTAACAAGCTAATATCACAAGTGAGGCTGCTGAATAATAAAACGCTATCGTTAGCTGGGGAGAGCTGTAGAACATTAAGTACATGCTCCGAGGCGCATGAATTCTTAATGTTACAATGTTCCTTGGACAGAGCTAGACAGGTAGTCTCGACTCTCACTTACAGTTTTGCTTTGTAACCGTCTGGTGAATGCTATCCTTCTGTAGCGCCCGTATCACTAAACGTTTAGTTATAATTGTTCTGGAGGCCTGTGTACATTAACTATTGTCCAGGCTTCAGTGCTGACCACAATAATAAACATTTTATTTTCAGAGAGGTTTTTTAACGTAGATTGCTTAATAATAATAATAATAATAATAATAATAATAATAATAATAATAATAATAATAATAATAATAATAATTGTACCAGGAGGTTCACCTCAACTCCGCTCATTCAAAATAACGCCTTTATAAACTCCTCTATCGATCAAAAGGTGAAACTGATACTACACGAAATTGGAAGTTTAATCAGAAGATGTCACCACTGAAATATTAAGCAATTGTTTTGTTGTGAAGTTTCCTAAACTGATTGCTTTTCTCCCGGTTTTGTTTGCTATACATCAAGAAGTTTGGACATTTTTTCCACAGATGACACTACCAAAAACTCTGATTATGCACTCTGGTGCAAGGTGGAAGAACTTATAACTTAAGGACGTTTCATATTCCTAGGTTTTCCATAACTGAATCTATGTTCATTTATTTTTGGGTTGGCAACACTTCTTTTTCTTTCCGCCAGTTTTGAATCTAGCCAATCAAAAATTTATGTAATTAATTTTCAACCTATCACAGGCTTCTTGTTCGATTTTGAGTGTAACTTTTGATTTAACCAATAAAATTGAGAGGGTGTGTACGCATTAGCCCAGAATCCTCTCGAACCTTCCCTGAGGGTATGTAAACTGCGGCTTTTCACGTTTCCTTGTCAATTGATCGCCGTCTTTATAAGTGTGTGTGTGTGTGTTAAGGCAGGAGGCGGGGCGCCTCTTTCTTCGGTCAGCAGAACATCTATAAGGTAATGGCCAGATAAATTATATCTTTCTTGCTGTATCCACTAATTAATCCGAGGGGAAGGTCCGAATCTTTAATTATGTAACAATTATTTTCTAAAATAGAAATCTTCTTTCGGCTAACGTAAAAATTTCATAAAGTTCTAACTGTAAATCGGGGATAGAGAGTGAGTTATCCTCTCGAGCTCCCCTTCATCTTGGTTTGAGGTGACTGCGTTTTGCAACCTTTCTGTAATATGTTAAAGTTATTTCCATCCGAGCCACCTCAGTAGTGTGATACTAGCCCCAGTTTCATCGGCCAAGAGCCCTGTAGGATTTTATATTTCATTATCTGGAGCGCAGTGTTCACCTCCCTTCAGTTCGTGTTCGGGCCGTTTTATTTAACCTGTTCTTTTTTCGCAAAGGCCTTGTAGGTTGAGTACTAGATACCCCTGTATTAAGCAATTTCCATTTGTAATTCGTGCCTAGTGAGGCCACAGAGTGTAACTTTTTGATGTAAGATTGCCTGGAGCGGGCTGTAAGAAACTGAGAGCCTGTTAGCTTTTTCAAAGTTTTGTAAGAGTAACGAGTGCCTCTGGAAGGCCAGATATTGTATTTTGGGAGCAAGTGCTCTTGAATTAGGGGATTTCTGCCCTTGATTAAATGATTCCTTATTTTTAATTAAAGTTTTGTAAACTGGATCCGGTATCTCGGGAATTGTAAAACTAGGGGCTTGAAGTCCAGAATCTGTAAAATTCACTAATCTTGGATTTTCCTAGTCTTGTTTCAAGATTGCTAATTGTACCTGTTATGTTATTTGTTGATTTTTGAAATTCTAAAGAAATATAACCTTTGTTCAAGTTTTAAATTAATTTTGATATTGTAGATAGACCCATTCACCCCGGCACCTTCTTTAACCTCTTTCTGCTCCACGGGTAACCCCGTAATAATAATAATAATAATAATAATAATAATAATAATAATAATAATAATAATAATAATAATAATGCTATTTGCTTTACGTCCCACTAACTACTTTTAAGGTTTCGGAGCCGGAATTTAGTCCCACAGGATTTCTTTTGTGTCCCAGTAAATCTACCGACATGAGGCTGACGTATTTGAGCACCTTCAAATACCACCGGACTGAGCCAGGATCGAACCTGCCAAGTTGGGGTCAGAAGGCCAGCGTCTCAACCGTCTGAGCCACTCAGCCCAGCAGGTCGCTTACCTGTGCTTTATTTGCTTGTATTGTTGTATTGCTACTATTTTAAATGCCAGTATTCTTCCTCAATTGATGTATCCTGAAAAAGCCATTTGGTGATTATTTTCTCTCATTTGAAAGCGAGATGTTGGTCTCATCGTTGTGAAAGGATCATCTGGTACCGTTGGCCCGAGAAAGCCAGAACAAAAAAATATTTCATATCCGCTATACTCTGTTACAGCTGATTCCGGTTCCTTGGCGGAATGAGCGTAGTGGCCTTCGGTTAGTGGGCCCCAGCTTCGATATTCAACTTTGCTTGGGATTTTAGCCGCGTCTGGTTGGGGAATGGTTGTTTGTGTTGGTCGTAATATACACCGTCACAACCCATCCTACTACGTCCACCACAGATGCGCACAATTGTTAATACATCCCTCCGCATTGGGTTGGCGTTAGAAAGGCTACCCAGTCGTAAAGGTGGGGTTAATCTGTACGTCCAGGCAAATGCTGGGGCTGTACCTTAATTCAGGCCACGGCCGATTCCTTCCAACTCCTAGTCCTTATATGTGTCCGTGCGACGTAAATCCACTAGCAAAAAAATCTGTACGTAGTGCCCACCTCAAGAAATTAGGAAAGGGCCTGGAAGAAGGTATGGTATACCTTTCTTAATAGACATTTCATTATAAGAACGATTTTAAATACAAATAACATGTATGAAAATAATGGTAGAACAGACCCACAGGAAAAAGTTAGTACGTTTTAGCTTTTTATCGAATCTGTTTATAATGTAATGTGATGCATTTCAATCTAGCGAACCATGGTGTAAATAGAGTCATATAGTCTCTGTTCAGTTGTTTCATTAAGGGTACTGAACTGTTGATTCTGCATTGCGATATTACATACATGTCAGCATATCTCGCGACATTCACAGCTTGCATCCGGAAAGCGTCAAGTCCTCGTTACTGCGGATATTCAGCAATACGATGTGTTCTAGGTAGCAAGACAATTCGTAGCCTGATAAGGTGTAGTTTAAAGGAGCTTAAAATATTCTTGATGTTAGTATAATTAGGATATATATTATCTTCACCCGTTAAACCATGTTCCGCAGCTTTTGAATGAAGGCGCCAAGAAGGTGATCCACTACGGTATAATACCGGTAAAAGAAGTTTTTCAGTAAGATGCATGGCATAAAATTGTTTTACACTCATCATCATTTGTGTTATTTTGATGAGAATTTATCCTGTAATTAAGGATGCCATAAGGGAATATAGCAGTGATGATTTATTTCTGTAAGAGCAAATCTCTAAATAATAATAATAATAATAATAATAATAATAATAATAATAATAATAATTCTTTAGATTTATAAAAAATAATTTACGTTTAGTTTAATAACGTTGTTTTTGTTTGTTTTAGGTGAGGAAATGACTTGTGATGACAATCGGGTGAGGTAAGGTTGGTAACCCTTGTGCATGTGGTCATTAGCACCTTTGGAAGAGAATGATTTGATATTCTAATATATTTGTCGAAAGCTTAAGTTTTGAACACAGTTTACTTAAAGCTAGAGCTATATTGGAGATGGTTCAATCCATAATTTTAAATCCCACACGTTTCTTCGTGAATGTGACCAACATCGCTTCTTTTACGACATTAGAAACAATTAGTTGGGACCCATGCAGAGCCTTGATAAATACGAGGGCAATTCAGGTGAACTTCAGCTGGCACGGAGGTCAGAGTTTCGGTCGTCTTGCGAGTCTTGTTTGCGTTATACCGAATCGCTGAGAATATCCTTAAAAAAACAGACCAAAGAAAAAAGTCGGTACGTTTTAGCTTTTGCGTTATACCGAATCGCTGAGAATATCCTTAAAAAACAGACCAAAGAAAAAAGTTGGTACGTTTTAGCTTTTTATCGAATCTGTTTATAATGTAATGTGATGCATTTCAATCTAGCGAACCATGGTGTAAATTTACTACCTATTGGCTAATTGCAACGAACTTGCACTCATTCCTGTTCTGTTATGAAAAGTGAGGCTAGATCGCCGTTTGAGTGTTGTTGCTTCCCTCATTATAAAAAAGTGCTTAAAATATCACATGGTGAACACGAGAGCCATATATACAGATGGATGGCCCTAGACGTATGTTTTGGCATAAGAGAAAACAATGCCGCTTTCTGAGAAATCTTTCCCGATCTAGGATACAGTGTTTCAAGTAGTACAGAGAATATGTTGGAAAACGTAATTACAGTAATAGGGCAAGCTATCCGATGCTTATGAACAACGCGAGAAGATCGTCATTTCATTAGGATACCGGTACCTAGCAAACCCTGGACTACCGGTACACTCTGATATCTCAGATCTCAAAATCAAATGACTTCGTTCGAGACATCCACCTCTTGCAGCCGAGATCAATCACATCGGGTTCAACATCACCGATTCCTGGAGGGAAGAATGGATGCAAAATGCTCCAGCTACATGCCTGAAAATGCCTTGCATCGATAAGACAGTTCCAGGGTTTGATCAACCTCGCAAGGTATGGTCAATGCTCAACCGACTCAGGACGGGACACGGAAGATGTGGGGATGCACTTTTTAAATGGCGAATTCTCTCCTCACCGCTATGCGACTGTGGTGCACCGCGACAAACTATTAAACACATCAGGGAGGAATGCAGCATCAGAGCATATGGAGGGCCATATAAAGACTTCTTGATGGCAACCCCAAAATGTATTGAGTACATACAAGATCTAGATATTTGTTTGTAGTTTTGTTCATTGGTTATTGTTGTTCATTTGTAATAATGTATTTGTATGCCATACGCTAAATAATAATAATAAATAACCTTTCATCTTTGAGAACCGGGCGAGTTGGCCGTGTGGTTAGGGTCGCGCAGCTGTGAGCTTGCATCCGGGAGATAGTGGGTTCGAACCCCACCGTCGGCAGCCCTGAAGATGGTTTTCCGTGGTTTCCCATTTTCACACCAGGCAAATGCTGGGGCTGTACCTTAATTAAGGCACGGCCGCTTCCTTCCCACTCCTAGGTCTTTTCTGTCGCATCGTCGCCATAAGACCTATCTGTGACGGTGCGACTTAAAGCAAATAGCAAGATGATCTTTGAGAATACTGTAGTGTGGTATTGGTGCACTGCAGTGGATCGCCTAGTCTTGTTACAGTTAGCCACGAATTTTCAGTGTGTAAGATACATTCTAGTTGGCTTCTACTTAGGATATTGCCACAGTTTATCAGGATCCTTAAAACTAAAATCACTGCTCAGAAAGGTAGCGTATTTTACTATCCACTGAACGTATTAAAACTAATATTTACGTTTATTTGCAAGTTCACTCGCGTTTAAATTTCGTACTGGACACAGTTTTTAGTCGCAATCGTAACACACAGCGCGGTGGCGCGTCGAACTCCTGTTCTCCGACATAGTCTCCACTCAAAGGGCCGCTCCAGAACACTTTACAACTCCTTGAACTCCACATAGCTGTCTGACGGGCATAGGTCCGATGAATGACTCGCCATGGACTCGGGAACCTCTTGTAACTGCTTGTTTTCACTCACGATTGATGCACACAAAACTGGCTCGCTCGGTTCTGACTCCGCGTTCCGACAGTTGCACTCTTTATATAGGCCCGCGGAAGATTCTTGTAGTTTCCATTTTCAGATCATTCTAGACTCCTTCATTGTTAATCAGCCTCCAGCTTCTTCCAGGGTCGTCCTTATCGCGAGCCTCACTGCTGACCCGCGCACATTGCCGTTGCTATGCACGTATTGTTCGGAGATCAGAAGAATGCACATTCCGGTGAGGCACGGGGCGAAGGGGTTTTCACCAGCAGAGCCAGTGACGCAGTGGTTACTATAGCAACTCCTCTACTACCCAGGCGACTTTATATGATCTACTGGCAGCTCTTCGCTTTTGACAGTTGTAATCCAACAAACTGCAAAGTGTGAGTCAACGTTTTCGTATAGCAGATAAGAGTCGATCTGTCTGGACAGAACAGGAAGTTCGTGCTTGCAGGCCACATTCCTCATTCTTGCATTCTTCTCATCTCTACACAGTACTGTCGTCATCCGCCGGCCCCGCACACACTCGGCCTTCATGGTCACAATATGTTTCGCAGTAATACAAAAGGTGTCAGTCTTCAGTGATGCATAGAATTGCGTGAAAAATGTTATCTGATACTGTTCTCGTCATCCAAAAGTTATGACAATGCACGTAGGGTGCATTAAAGCCTAAACAGTGTGACGTCTATCAAAGTCATTGATATACGACTGGCTTTCACAAACACGTGGCATTCTCATTGCTTGCTGATCATTAATTTGCCGTGCCAACCTTGCAACCGAATGACGGTAAATTATAGGTCCGTGACGTTCCACTGTCTGTATTGGCCTAGGCTTAATGCGCTGTCTGACCACACTGCAGTGCCAGTCATTTCTTCAAAATTGCCCAGTGTACACACCTTGTGATAATAAACGCCATAGTGCAAATTCTCGTCAGTAATAGAATAACAATAGTCGTATTGCCTTAGCCACAGAATCGACTAAACCTATTGCCTGGTATCAAATAGAAGCATTAACAGATCTGGCATTACCGAGAGTGTGACACGGTACCGAATAAGGTACGCACGCAGTAGGGTCGTGAGAAAGACTGATGCACGTAATTTCCTATGATTATACAGGAGGTTTTTGTGACACGGTAAAAAAAAAAAGAGTATTTTCAGGAGGTGAGGAATGGAGTAAGGTTGTTCAGTTGAAACATAGACATAGCTGGCTACACCGCAAATAACTGGACCATGAAGACATTCGGATACGGAGGTAAAAGAATTGAGGCTATCTCTTTGGTGGTCACAGTCTAACCTAGTCAGCGTTCGGTGGCAGACGTATTGTGTGGAGGTGTCAGGAGAGCTGGCGTGGAATGTGAACGGTGGCCAGTAAAGTAATTCGAGAGGGAAGAGGAAGATGATTGGCGTGGATCAATATCGTGTGGCTATTGGAAGATGGCAGATGAAAGGGGAAAAGGAGATAGCTAGAAGTAAAGGAAGTATAATGGAAACAAGAATGATGGACGAGATGATATTGGCGGCAGTGGTGATTATGATATTACTAGTTATAGGAGGACTAGAGGTAAACCCCGGCCCGACTTCTAGTGGCAACATGAACTGGGAAGACGTGGAGGTCATTAGAAAAGTGGTGAAAGAAGTGGTGGAAGAAGTATGCCCGTTTGAGCAGATTAAGAATATGATGAAGGAGCAAATGAAAGAACTTGAGCATATAAGGCGGTGGATACAGGGAAAAACAGACGAGTTAATGAGTAGAGTAGAAACCAACGAGAGAGAGATCATATCACTCAAGTCAAAAATAAGGAAGATGGAAGGAGAGGTGGTGAAGTTGCGAGCGGAAATTGGAGACTGTAACCGAGAACGGAGGAAGAAATGCCTATTCATATATGGAGTACCGGAAGACAAAGCAGAAGATAAAGTACTGACAACATACAATGTTGTGGAAGTCATCCAGAAAATGACGGAAATTAATTTTAGCGAAGTCGATATTGATGATGTAGAAAGGATAGGTAAAAAACGGGGTGATAGACCGATCAAACTGAAGCTATTCTCCACCTTGATGGCGGAAGTTGTGATAAGAAGTGCAGATAACATACGGAGCACAAAAATTTGGATTAAAGAAGACATTGGTAGAGAAGGGGTAAAGAACATAAACACTCTGAAGAAACATTTGGCCAGGGCTAAATTACAGGGGTTAAGAGCTCATATTACGGGTCAAAAAATAGTAGTGACCAACGGTACTTGGACTAGAACGTGGATTGCGAAGAAATTACGAGAAATGGAAGATGACAGGAATGACGAAGTAGTAGTGGGACAGAGAGTGGAGGAAAGACAAGCCAGAGACTGTAAAGTGGGGGATGAAGGACATGGAGGCAAAGAAAGAAATAAGGATAATAAGGTAAAGGAACCAAGCTCGCAGCATGAAGAAAGTAACTTGATAGATTTGTTAACCATAGCGAACAAGGAGGTAATGGTAGAGATGAGGAATGTGATAAGGAAGGAAACCAGGGAGACCTGGGCATTAACGAAGGAGTCCAGGACGGAGGCCAGTGGGAGAGAAGATAGAAGGACACAGGGAGAGATTGTGGGAGTAGGAACACAGGACGTAACAAGAGCAAGCAAACGAAGTGAAAACACGACTGGGAAGCAAGAAGAAGAAGAAGAAGCAAGAGGTGCCCTAGTGTGAGGGAGAAGTCTGAGCCTAAGGGAGTTATGGGGCAAAAAGAACAGAGTAGACGAAGGCATTGTGACAAGAAGCAAAAAGTTAATGTGTAGTGAGAAGTAAATGGCTATATACACGATAATAGTGGAGTGTGTGCGTGTTATTCATAACTTTGTTAAGAGCGAGTAAACGACGGGTGTGATAGAAGAGAAGTTTCCAGGTGGTCAAGTGTGTAGTGAATGAGGAAGAGGGTGTGATAAATTGGTCAGATGATAAGGAGAAAGATAATATTTGGTGACGGTTGGTTTATGAGCTGGGGTCCTAGTTATCCTAGTTATAAGTGAGTGAACATGGCTTCATTTAAGGTGGTGAGTTGCATGGGTTCTAAAGTTAACAAATATAGTGAATTAATAGAGGGTGAAGAGTGATCAACAAGAAAGAAATGTAAAGTGTAATAACTGCACATCGGCACTACAGTGGAGACAACACGTAGTCAGGTTAGCAATATAAGTAGAATATAAGAAAGGTCAGTGTCTAAGAGAGAATGTGCTGAGTGCGAACCCGGCCGGAAGTGGAACAGTCTGTGGTCTAGTGCAGACTCAGCCCGACACAGCACTGTACACTGCTCAGTTATATGTTGCCAGTTTTAGTTTCACATTGCCATTAATGCCATACGTTCTATAGATGGAATTACCCTGTTGCAATAGGTCTTTTAGTCTTCGTTTTATCCCTTTTCTTAATAGCAATATTGAGTTTTTACATTTTATTATTATTATTTTCAGTACTACTAGCTTTCGTTTATACCTGGTCTTAATAGTAATATTGAGATTTTTTGAGGTTTTGTTTATATCTGAAAAGATAACATTGACTCATGGACATTTGATTATTATTATTTCCAGCAATTTTGTTTTTCCACATTTGGTGTTTGCTATGTTTACTATACGAGTATTATTTTATGTGTATAGCATCTTAAGCTGTCTAGGTTGGGCACTATTATTTTTCTCCCTTAATGGATCAATAAGGCCTTATCGCTGTAGATCTTGAAGAAAATAAAGGCTTTACTTACTCTTTGGTGGTCTTGTTTCTTGGTATAGTTGTTGTACCTTCTTGTTGATGAACATATTGGTAGTTGAAAATACATACATAGGAATCTTAGACTTGTTTGTTAAATATAAGTGTTGTTCAGTTGTTCCGGCTCCTTAGCTGAATGGCCAGCGTTGTGGTCATCGGTTGAGAGGATCCTGGATTCGATTCCCGACCAGATGGTGGATTTTAACCGCGTCTGGTTAATTCATCTAGCTTCACAATATGCATCTTCATTTACGTACAACACATCACGCGGCCAACCACCACAGAAACACCTTGAGTACATCTCTCCACACAGGGTTCGCGTCAGAAGAGGCATCCGGTCATAAGACTGAGCTAAATCCGTAAAGTGCCGACACTAGGTAATTTGGGAAAAGCAAGACGAAAAAGGAGGTTTGTTTAGTTGAAACAGACAGAGCTGGCAACACAGAAAAGAACTGACGAACACCCAAGAGGTAACAGCACTGCATTGTTTGGTGTTTGCATTAACACCTGATTACGTGGTCAGACTGAGACACGCGTTCGCTAAGTAGAGGGAAAAGTTCTAGTAACATGCGTGTTTGATGGTTACTTCAAAACGGAAACAACGTAGTATGATTCAGTTCTTGTCCAAACAAGGTGCTTTGACCAGGAAGACACATCAGGAGTGTTTACTCTCCTAAGTAACGGACGCCACCGTGCTGAGTGACTCAGACGATTGAGGCACTGGCCTTCTGACCCCAACGTGGCAGGTTCGATCCTGGCTCAGTCCGGTGGTATTTGAATGTGCTCAAATACGTCAGCCTCGTGTCGGTAGATTTACTGGCATGTAAAAGAACTCACGCGGGACTAAATTCCGGCACCTCGGCGTCTCCGAAAACAGTAAAAGAGTAGTTAGTGGGACGTAAAACAAATAGCATTATTATATTATAGTAACGGACGTTAACACGCTGCCAACGTTACAGTGGACAGTCGACGTTGTTTTCGCTGGGGTCGTATGAATCTTTCGCCTTACAGCCAAGATCTCTCCCCCTACGACATGCTCAAGACAGCCCTGAAAATTAAGCGTTTCTCCGCCGATTAAACTGTTCCTGATGCTGTGGAAGAGCGGTTCGAACATCAGTCAGCGTCCTTCGTTGTGAAGGATATAAAGAAACTTTTTCAGCATTGGGAAACGTGTCTGAACGGTGACGGAGATTTTCTATAGACTCTTCCAGACTGTCGTAAGTTGTCTTCGTATGACAGAGGAATGGAAATCGTTGCTGGTTCATTTTAGAGGTTAGGTGCATCTTCGTTCATCTGTGTGACAATATACTGTGTGTTATTGTGATGTTTTTGGGTTAGAATGTAGACTATAACTACTATCATAAGAGGCTACGATCGAAGAAAAAGTGTTAGGGAAGAAGGTTGATATATAGGTAAGTGTACTTGGAAGACATGAACAACAGAATAGGATTTTAAATTTACGACCATTGCAGCTGACTGGAAAACCCGAGAACCTCGTACCTGCCAACCCTTCCGATTTACCCGGAAACTTTCCGTTGTTTTTTTTTTAATTGTCCTCCGATTTTCCGATTTATTTGGACTTCTTCCTATTTTTTACCAATATTTTTTTTTTTTGCTATGGGCTTTACGTCGCACCGACACAGATAGGTCTTATGGCGACGATGGGATAGAAAAGGCCTAGGAGTTGGAAGGAAGCGGCCGTGGCCTCAATTAAGGTACAGCCCCAGCATTTGCCTGGTGTGAAAATGGGAAACCACGGAAAACCATTTTCAGGGCTGCCGATAGTGGGATTCGAACCTACTATCTCCCGGATGCAAGCTCACAGCCGCGCGCCTCTACGCGCACGGCCAACTCGCCCGGTTTTGACCAATATAACCTCCAGTATGGTCAGCACTTTTCCCCTAGGATAAAGGATAAATTCTTATGTGCGTGTGTAATTTACGAACTTCATTTTCAAGGGTATTTATTTGATGCTATATTTCGCGTGTGTATCGTCCGTCGCCTTCGTGTATCGTGTTTCCCGCTCACCACTGCAGCGTGTAGGCTTTACAGCAGGGAATTCGGGACGGCAATAGCCCTGCAAGCAAGAGAGGGTGGCGCGAGCTAGCGACTCCGTTTATCGGGGCAAAAGAATGAGTTTGTTATTGTGTGGTTAACATCGTTTTTGCGCGTAGTTCCGTTCGAGTTTTAGACCAAGTGTTATTTTCTTGCGGTTCTGTGCTTTTCCCCCTGTCGGAGTCGTAAGTTAATAATATATGCTACATATTGAACTGTTTTGCATGTGGTAGTTTCGCGCATTTCAGTGCATTTGTGTTCATTCTTACTTCATAATTTTAATGAGTCGAATGTATTTCAGAGTTTTGTGTTGGTGACAGTTTCTGGTATTTTCTCTTCACGCTATGGTCACAAAACATAACAGACGTAATCTCGAAGTGTTCTGAAATACCTATAAAATTGAATTTCTGTTCATTTTACAGTCTAATAAAGGAAACTATCATGCATTTTGTTCCGTGTGTCGGTGTGCTATAAATATTATTCGTAGGCATGCGTCATAAATGAGAATGATCCGGTACATTTTCTTGTAACCATTTTTGTGTGTTCTTCGTTTTAAATTTAATGGTCAATTCGCGTTGTAACAGGATGCCTTTTGTCTTGTCCTTTTTTCACTGAGACTTTGGCGCAATATACGTGTTGAAATCCAGAATTTAAAAAATCTTCCCATTTTTTATTTCTAAAAGTTGGCAGGTATGCGAGGAGTGTCTACTATGAATATAGCCGCCGAAAGTCGCTGGATTTGACAACCAAGCAATACAACCGTAACTTCCGACTTGATCGACTGCATGTTCGCTGGTCGTCCTCGAAACGCAGAGTTGCAGAATCGAATCCCATTACAGTTAGGTTATTTAAGAGCCCTGCGTCAGTTATTAAAGAAACACTTTTCGGGGCAAATTTATGTACACCGATGTGTCTAAACTTATAACAGTTAAAGAGCTAGTGCGTATTATTGTTACTATTGTTATTATTTTCTATTTTCCGATTCGAATGGTAGTCAGTGCGAAAGAACTTTTTCTCCCTTTTAAGCTGCTCCGGTCGTTATTTTCGTACCACTGACGTAATCTTCTTTAGGGATGTAAATTGCTCAAAAGTTAATCCTTCAGTCACTCCGTAAAAGGCAGCAGATATTCAGTAATTTACTTTGCCCGACCATGCTCACTCTCGTTTGAATTCTCTTTGACGAGTCTGCTGTTCTTTGACTTGGTTGTTGAGAAAATATGCCTGTCACGTGCCAATTTCTATTTTGGATGTGATGATCGATCATCGTCGCATACAAAGAGGGTTTCGCTTGCGGCGAGTGAATACTGGCTGGTGCTTAGAGATTTCTTGGGGTGCAAGAATCTTACGTGTCTAGTTTTTAGAATAAGATAAAAAGTGAGTGAACTATTCCTGTATATACTTCAGACTTACTTATCTCTTGTTCTTGTGAGCGAAGTGTATTGTATTGGCGAGTTGGCCGTGCGGTTAGAGGCGCGCGGCTGTGAGCTTGAATCCGGGAGATAGTGGGTTCGAATCCCACTGTCGGCAGCCGTGATGATGGTTTTCCGTGGTTTCCCATTTTCACACCAGGGAAATGCTGGGGTTGTACCTTAATTAAGGCCACGGCCGCTTCGTTCCAACTCCTAGGCCTTTCCTGTCCCATCGTCGCCATAACACTTATCTGTGTCGGTGCGACGTAAAACCACTCACAAAAATTATTATTATTATTATTGGTTTTACGTCTCTGACTATTTTTACGTTTTTCGAAGACTGCGAGGTCACGCGATTTTCCCCTATTAGTTATTTTACCTGCAGGTAAACCTACCAAAACGAGCCTGACATATTTGAGTACCTTCAGATACAGCTGGACTGAGTCACGGATAGACCACCGTTAAACTGAAGATCAGCTCTCTACCACCAGAGCCACTCCCAATAAAGCGTTTTGAATAATAAACTTTGTTATGTCATAAACTCTTGTCTTCTGTACAGATGTGAAACACAAGAATACGCCTCCCGAGACTACAGACTTAATTGCAACTCTTTGCGACTAGTGAGATATATTTATAAAGTGATTAACTGGGAGGCTCTATGTGGTTGGTGACCTGTGACCAGAGAAATACATAGCTCCGTACTTGGAGCAAGCACTACTACAAATTCTGTAGCCAAACTAGAGGATAAGATCTTAAGATTTTTTAAGTGATACTTGGCAAGGAAGGAATCAACTCGATACATTGTAGGAAGAATGAGAAGTTTTAAAGTGAAACTCTGCGGGGCTGTTTATCCCGCTGTGGAAAACGAGTTGCTGTACCGCACCACGTCATTAAAAGCACTTTGTTCAAGTCTGAGGCAAGGAGTTATGAGCCAGCCTCTCCACTTTTTTAAACACGTTAATGAATAACTAAGTTCCTTTGTATTAAAATAATGAAAATTTAATTTCCGTGTTCTCCTCTTCGCAGTTTAATGGAAAGGAAATACAGTACGTAGTACGGATCTAGGTGGATGACTAAGACCATTTTTATGTCGTTAAATTTTGACTTCAGAAGAGATTAAAAAGCAGCACCGAGACGTGTTAATTAAGAGGATATGGATCGAGACAAGACGTAGAGCTATGTTAATTAACTTTCTGTATCCAAGTTGAAGCGTTCTGAATAGTAAACTTTGTTACAGCATGAACTCTTTTATTCTGTACAGAATGGAAACACACGGATACGCCTTTCGACACAATAGACTGAAGTTGCAACCTGTTTCGTATTGGCTCTCAAATCAGCAACTAAAATACAGCATTTTATCGAGCAAGTGTACCGTAAGACACTTTCTGTTGCTATTTCTCGATGGATGCACTATTTTTTGCCACAGCCCAGAGTAAAATGTAGCTTCCACTGAAATCTCAGTCTCGCAGCAGTTTAGAAACTGCAGAGGTGCAGGTGGTGCTGGATAATGACCTAGACCTATAGTCATAGTAAAAAAATATTCGTACACTTAATACTGAAACAAAAATATTTTACTTAGTACACTTATTGTCATGTACGTTGTATAACATCAAAGGTTAGCTTTCTGTACACTGTGTAAAGATGTGTACATCGCAAAACGTACAATTGATAGACGTCTCTGTCATTAATACATAAATAAATGAAAATACCATGATTTCATACTCAAGTATTAGTACAGTCCGGTTTTACTTTCATTCCCCACTGATTTTTGTGCATATTTAGTACTTTGTTAGCAATCCTTTTGATTCTAAAATGTCCTCAATCCGCCTAGGCATTGAATGAACTAGCTTGGAGGTGAAGGAGGGCTCTATCTTACCCCATTCTTCCAAAAGAGCCATTCTTAAAACATACTTTGATGCAATTTTTCTTGTGCTCAGTCTCTTTTTAAAATAAGCCCACACATGTTCAATCGGATTCAGATGCGGGGATTGGTGGGGGTGTTGCCATATATTTGTGTGTGTTGTTTAAAATCCACAATCGTGTTTCAAGGGCCGTATGCTATGAATCATTATCCTGCATGAATACGTAATTACCCAGAAGTCCCATTTTTTCGGCACTAGATGCTAGATGTTTCTTCAAAACTTGAATATAGTATTTACGGTCAATCTTTCCATCTATGAATTCTAAGGAACCTACTTCAGCTGAGCTCATGAACCCCCAAATCATTAAACAACCTCCACCATGCTTCACCGACGGAAGCAGGTTCTTTTCTTGGAGTTCTGTGTTCGTTTTCCTCCACACCGTTTTGCCATCTTCTTGAAAAACAGTCATTTTAGTTTCGTCCGTAAATATAATTTGATCCCAGAATTCTAGAGAAGCATGTTTATAGTCTGCAGCATATTGTAGTCTTTTCTTCCTATTTGCTGGGGGTAATTCAAGGTTTTCGCCTAGCATTTCTACAATGATACCCATTCGTATATAAAAAATTTTGAATTGTGGAAGCACAGAAGTTTTAAATCATTTCCTAGTTCAGACCTCAGTTTTGCAGCACTGATTCTAAGATTGTTCTTCACTTTCTCGAGGATTAGTCTTTTACTTCGATCGTCTAGATTGCATGAACGTCCAAATCTACGTGCATTTTTGTTAGATTTTCTCTCACCGTACCTGTCAATAATTCCCTGAATTGTAGATCTTGGTCGCTTCACAAGTTTCGATATTTCCGAGATAGATTTACAGGAATTATGAGACCGGATTACAATTCTTCTCTCTTCTTCTGTTGTTTCTTCCATTTTGCGGCCCATCTTACTGATTGACTGTATCATTTGTTGTTTAGAACGACTGAAGCACAACTGACTTGGTACAAGACGTGACCTTTACTGCTTACCTGCGCTGCAAGGGATGTTATCAAGGACTTTGATATGACATAAACCATCTGTACGAATCCTTTTTATTCATCTATATTTCGAACTTATTGGATGATACGTTTGTTAAAACAAACATTTCTAAAGTACTATTGTTATTTCCGGTACGTAGTCATATTCATGTTTCGCGAAATACCGAAATATAGAAAATTAGTGAAATTTCTAGCAGCCTGTGGGCAATGCGTCAACTACAAAGGACAAAATTGCTTACCGTTTAAGGTGTACGTATACTTTTCCCATGACTGTACATTATTATAAAACCTGCTCACTCCCTTGTTGGACGATGCATTTTCGTGTTCGCGTAGGAGTTACCGAGCGCTTACATTCGGCGACATATTCAAGTGAAGGAAGATGCCACGCAGTTCATGTCTTCTTTCATGGTACCGGGCGAGTTGGCCGTGCGGTTAGAGGCGCGCTGCTGTGAGCTTGCATCCGGGAGATAGTGGGTCCGAATGCCACTGTCGGCTGCCCTGAAGATGGTTTTCCGTGGTTTCCCATTTTCACACCAGGCAAATGCTGGGGCTGTACCTTAATTACGGCCACGGCCGCTTCCTTCCAAATCCTACATCTTTCCTATCCAATCGTCGCCATAAGACCTATCTGTTTCGGTGCGACGTAAAGCCATTAGCGAAAAAAAATCTTTCATAGGATTTTTTTTTTGCTAGTTGTTTTACGTCGCACCGACACAGACAGGTCTTACTGCGACGATGGGACAGGAAAGGGCTAGGAGTGGGAAGGAAGCGGCCGTGGCCTTAATTAAGGTACAGCCGCATTTGCCTGGTGTGAAAATGGGAATCCACGGAAAACCATTCTCAGGGCTGCCGACAGTGGGATTAGAACCTACTATCTCCCGAATACTGGGTACTGGCCGCACTTAAGCGACTGCAGCTATCGAGCTCGGTTTTCATAGGATTAAACGTAGTGTGGGGATATAACATGTATGCAATAAAGAACAAAGAATTCTCGAATGTACATGTGAAAAAATAAACTGTGTTTTCTTGAAGGTAACACACGTCGAATTCAAGAAAAACAGCACGAGTGAATAAAAACGTGTAATTATCTCTGTAAATATACTCTCTATCTTAATATTTTGTTATTATATACATTGAATAATTCTTTACTTTTTTGTGAATATTAAGTGCCATTCTTCTCACATACCACTCGTCACCAAAATAAGGTTATATTTATTTAGCTGACATTATTTTTAGTGCATATTTCCTCATTTTCGAAGATTCTGTGGAACGTTTGAAGGAATTCGTAAGTCATATCTCAGAGACTTGCTTAGAACTGGAACACACAAGTTATCCACGTGTTCGACGTTTCCCTCTGCAATACATTTTAGGGTTCTTGTTCAAATAGGTCCCGGAAATATTTTTGTATATAGGCTACCATGGTTTGCAATGGTGACGAAATCACTACTTGCAGAATCTATCGCTGCCGCTATACTGAGAAAATCAGTCGAAGGATATGCAACCCACGTCGATTGATATTCTTCAGCAGAGCAATAGTAAGAATATCTACTACACTAGTGTCCAAAAGTTAAGCATAAGTTACGAGTAAGCAGGGCAACAGGAAATAGACCGCAAATCGCACGACATTTGCACCTACCAACCTTAGGTGTTCGCTCTGTTTAAGACAGGAGTGTTCCCTGCCAGGTAAACACAGCCAGTGGATGCGCACCATATTCCCCCAGTCGTGTTTGCCCTATTGTAGTGTGCGGAGTGTAGGCTCGTGGTGAACGTTTCAACATTTTGGCACAACGACGCCATTTGGACCCCGTTTTGCAGGGTCGATACTCGGCCGCCTGGAAGCAGGCCAGACACAGACCGAAATCGCCGTATCCTTGAATGTGCCACAAAGTGTCATTTCCAGGCTTTCGAGGCGATTTCGAGACACAGGAGATGTTAGTCGTAGGCCAGTACCAGGTCGACCAAGGGTAACCACCCCACAGCAGGACCGATATCTGGCCTTGACCTTCCGACGAAACTGGAATGCACCTGCAAGACAATTGTTGGCGGAGCTTGCAGCCGCCTCAGGAATTGCCGCTTCCCGTCAAACTGTGCACCGGAGGCTCAGAACAGCAGATCTGTTTGCCCGATGTCCAGCGGTGTGCGTCCCGCTCACTCCAGCACAGAGACGGACCCGTTTAATATGGAGCCGTCAACATCAAAACTGGACCATGAATGAATGGAGGCATGTGCTCTCCACAGATGAATCTAACTTCAGTTTATAGAACGATTCCCGTCGCACATTAATCTGGAGAGAACCGGGTAGCCGATACAACAACAGGAACATTGTGGAACGGAACAAGTATGGTGGTGGTGGCGTCATGGTGTGGGGTGGCATCCTGTTGAATGGCCGTATGGACCTGCACATCTTCATGGATCGTCCGAGGAACACTGTTAACGCTCGGAGATACAGGGATGAGGTACTGAGACCACATGGTCCAGACTTCCTCTTAATGGACGATAATTCCCGACTGCACCGCGCTGCTCTGGTGGATGAATTTCTGGCTGGGGAAGAATTCATCGCATGGACTGGCCAGCGAGGTCTGCGGATCTGAATCCTATTGAACATGCCTGGGATGTATTGGGGAGGTGAATTGCATCCCGTCAACCTCCACCAAGGACCTTCCAAGACCTTCGCATTGTCCTTTCGGAGGAATGGAATCGACTGCCACAAGAGCTCTTGGACTATCTGATAGAGAGCATGCCACGTCGCTAAGAAGTATGTGTGGCCGTTAGGGTAGCCATTCACCCTATTAACAGCAAATGTTGTTGTGGAAGAAATTGCCAGGTTTTGTTAGGTGTTCTCAAAGGTGTACCTTAGCTATCAGAACCTTTCTGACACACTTTTTTGGACAAGTTGTGTGACATATGGTGTGTGAGTCACCTTCCGTTTGTTCAGCAATCCGTCTGACATTCCTATCAGGCGGTATGGCCTCGTTTAGTGGTTATGCTTAACTTTTGGACACTAGTGTGTATGTTCGGACGTGAACAAGATCTGGCAGCCCTTCACAGTCAATAGTATTGTATGGACGGACGGACGGATGGCCCGAGCTCTACCCTGCTGTTGAAAGGGCTTCTTTGCCTCATGTACTTGGCAACACATTCGTACCGTGTCATCGGCGTGTGGCAACTGTTACCTTGACTCATCTGTCCACGTGATCTCTTTCCATGCTTTGAATGTCCTATGGCGCTGTTCCTTTGCCCATGTCAATGTTTGTGCCTTTTGACGTGTGGTGAGCAGATGTACACTACTGCGATGGTGGTTTCTGCTCCTCATTGCAAGGAAGTGGTCATGGATGGTATGTTTGCTGACACTTCGTTGTTGTTCAGCATTGAATTCGCGAGTGATCTGATGCACTGCTACGCATGTATCCGCTGTTACCATCCGAGCTAGCCGACAGAAACACCTGTCTTCAACACATTGCACACCGCGGCAGTTGACTCCGGCGACGGAGGTTTTGTCTGAATCCATGTACTCTGGGGACATTCTTAAGACCTGTTATGTGGAAATCCGTGTGCCTGCACGACGTTGCACTTACAGCAACAAAAAATCTGACTGCGATTAAATGCGCATAGATGTTTTGTCTGGCCCACCCTGAGCTCATCTGTTAATCGCACGTCCAGTACGAGAGCTGCCGACATCGCAGTCACGTTCCACGCCGTACTATCATATTCACGAGGCTGACCACCGCGTCATTCCACCAAAATGGCATTGATCTGCAATTCACTTGTTCGCCAGTGTATAAACCTTTCAACGTCCGGCTCCTTGGCTGAATGGTACACGGGTTCGATTCCCTGCCTGGTCCACGATTTTAACTTTGCCTAGTTAATTCCTCTAGCTCGGAGACTAGTTAATTCCTCTAGCTCGGAGACTGCGTGTTGATTTGCACGTTTTCATTTACACAGAAGTCCGACTCGTTGGCTGACTGGTCAGCGTACTGGCCTTCGGTTCAGAGGGTCCCGGGTTCGATTCCCGGTCGGGTCGGGGATTTTAACCTTAATTGGTTAATTCCAGTGGCCCGGGGGCTGGGTGTTTGTGCTGTTCCCAACATCCCTGCAACTCACACACCACATAACACTATCCTCCACCACAATAACACGCAGTTACCTACAAATGGCAGATGCCGCCCACCCTCATCGGAGGGTCTGCCTTACAAGGGCTGCACTCGGCTAGAAATAGCCACACGAAATTTTAAAAAAATTGCACAGAACACATTATAAACCGCCATATAAACACGCAAACGTGAATCCATCCCTCCTCATACGGTTTACGTCAGAATGGCATCCAGCTGGAAAACTCGACCAAATCCATACGAAGTGCCGACCCCAGAAAATTTTGAATATATCAGGATGATGATGATGGTGATGATGATATGGACGTTTGAAGAACCTGAAGTGTCCTCAGCCTCAAAGGGTACTTATAAACGAAAATGCACCTGCGACTCAGTTTTTCCGCTTGTATGACACAGCCATCTGCTAAGTCTGGTATCTCTCATGATATTGAGGTGGGTTATTGTAGAAGCTACAACTTGTCTCCAACCAATATGACGTTCCGGGAGAAAAAAAAGTTCGTGTAATTATATCTTGACAGCTGCAGTTGTACCAGGATACGATATCCATTGCCATATTCCTTACGCCATACATTTCATTAGCCTCTGTGAAGCCTTAATGAAAGATGTGAAAGGTGTAGAGTCGAACCGGAATCTGAACGAAGTTTTTATCGCACATACCAAACGAAACTGTAGCGGAGATGTTTATTAGACAGCTTTGGTCACTGCGTCTCTATCGTGATAAAGGAACCTTAAAGCACCTCAGTATTCTTTGTAGTAGGTACACGTTACCAATAATCTTCTGGTTAGAATATTTATTTCCCGCGCAGTTGCCATGGATCGATTCCAGCGTTTGCCACGAGTTTAAGAGGGTCTGGAATGAGGAGCTACCTCTCTAGGAAACAACAGAGAATATAAGTGGGCTGAAGATCCCACTCTCGACTATCCTGAAGTGATCATATTCCCGAATGATACCACAATCGCTTCTTCTCCAAACATAATTACAAAGGGACGTCTCCGAAAACCGTAAAAGTAAGACGTAAAATAATCATAATTATTCATAATTACAGTAGCATACGCTATTACTATGCCCACTATTACACTATTAGACTTCACAGGACTGTTAACCAAGTTTCCTCAAGCCTGACACCATTGACAAGTCTTTCGAGGGTGTTTAAATGTGAAAATTCCGCTTCACAGACTTCCGACACGTAAAACAACTCATACGGGACAACATTTCGTAGCTTTTCTAACTGATGATAATAATAATAATAATAATAATAATAATAATAATAATAATAATAATAATAATAATCACCACCATCTTAAGTTTCCTGATGCGAGTTGGCCGTGCGCGTAGAGGCGCGCGGCTGTGAGCTTGCATCCGGGAGATAGTAGGTTCGAATCCCACTATCGGCAGCCCTGAAGATTGTTTTCCGTGGTTTCCCATTTTCACACTAGGCAAATGCTGGGGCTGTACCTTAATTAAGGCCACGGCCGCTTCCTTCCAAATCCTAGGCCTTACCTATCCCATCGCCGCCATAAGACCTATCTGTGTCGGTGCGACGTAAAGCCCCTAGCAAAAAAAAAAACGTTTTCTGATATACAGTATTTGTATAGGCTTCAATTTCTTATCAAGTCTCGTATAGTCACATTAACGATTGAAAAACTGAAATAAAACGTACATTAAGAGTATAAACATGGTTTCTCAATGATTATTCGTTAGTCTAAACCATATTTATTTACATAAGGCAAGAAGATTTGATATGAATGTGCCGGCATCGGCAAACGGGTGTACCAATTGTATTTGTTTGTTTGTTTGTTTGTTTGCTTGCGATGCACGAAAAAGTCTCAGTAACGGCATACAACTGGTCAAATGCATTAGTCCCCTTCCTAGTGTACCTGCGGTGGACATGGGGAGAAATGCAGAGTTATGTACGGAGCATAAGAACACTATTTAAACAGGCACTAAAAGTATTTTCAGTTCGAAAGATTGGACAGCTGGTCATTAGAACACATTCTACGGTGCAGTGTGTGATTGATAAATTTAAATACAAAGGCACTATTAAGAACACGCCAAGGAAACCCGGGAAAAAGTGTTTAACTGTTGTTCGGCTGATACGACCAGTTTCCAAATTAAGTGCACCAGTATTGAGGCAACTCACGGAGGAACGAACTGGAAAGATGATCAGCAACTCCACCCTCTGTCGGATCCTGTATCGGCATGGGTACTATAGAAGAATCCCTCGGAAAAGGCCGTACGCAAGTAGGAAAAACAGACGGCTTAGACTGACATTCGCTAAGGAGCATATAAATAAGGAGAACGAATTCGGGAATGTTATTATCTGATCTTATGAGACAAAAATAAACCTTTTCGTGTCAGATGGCATACACAGAATATAGAGAACAATTGGTACGGGCAATGATGTGGCATATACACTCCCAACTGTAAAATACGGTGGTGGATCTGTAATGCTTTGGGGCTGTATGTCAGCTAGAGGTGTGGGTAACATACAATTCATTGACGGAATAATGAACAAGGAAGGCTACAATGCAATCCTAAAGCCAAACGTGAAGCAGAGTGCCGAAAAAATAGGTATGCCACCTGTTTATATCTGCCAACATGATAATGACCCAAAACACACTGTTGACATTAATAAGAAATGGCTAATCTGGAACATTCCTGATCAGCTTAGAACATCTCCCCAGTCTCCCATCGAACATCTTTGGGCTACGTTGAAGAGGAATATCCGTAGGCAACGTAATGCGTACGAAAGAGGAACTTAAAAGTGTGATTCTTCAGGAATGGCAGAAAATCAGCACGGACATGTGCAGGAAATTAGTGTATTCTATACGGTGACGATGTCCGGCAGTTATAAAGGCTAGGGGACATTCCACTAGATAAACATGTTCCAGGAACCCTTTATTTTTTGTTTATTACAAGTGTTCCCTCCTCTTTGAACCATGTGACCTTGCCGCGGTGGGGAGGCTTGCGTGTCCCAATGATGCAGATAGCCGAGCCGCAGGTGCAACCATATCGGATGGGTATCTGTTGAGAGACCAGACTATGGAATGGTCCATCGAAAGGGGGGTAGCAGCCTTTCGGTAGTTGCAAGGGCGGCAGTCTAGATGATTGACTGATACGGCCTTGTAATAATACTCAACATGGGTTAGCTGTGTTGATACTGCTACACGGCTGAAAGCAACGGGAAACTACAGCCGTAACTACCCCCCGAGGACATGCAGCTCTCTCTGTATGAATAATGTACTGATGATGGCTTCCTTCCGGGTAAAATATTCCGGAGGTAAACTAGTCCCCCATTCAGATCTCCGGGTGGGGACTACACGAGAGGGGGCGATCATCAGGAAGATGGATACTGACATTCTGCGAGTCGGAGCGTGGAATGTTAGAAGTTTGAATCGTTGCGGTAGGTTAGAGAATCTGAAAAGGGAGACGGATAGGCTAAAGTTAGATGTAGTTGATATAAGTGAAGTACGTTGGCAGGAAGAACAAGATTTTTGGTCTGGCGACTACCGAATTATCAACACAAAATCAAACAGGCGAAATGCAGGAGTTGGTTTAATAATGAATAAGAAAATAGGGCAGCAGGTAAGCTACTACGACCAGCATAGTGAAAGAATTATGGTCATCAAGATAGACACCAAACCAATGCCCACAACAATAATGCAGGTCTATATGCCTACTAGTTCAGCGGATGATGAAGAAATCGAAATAATATATGAGGAGATAGAAGATTTAATACAATAGTCTATGTAAAAGGTGACGAAAATCTAATTGTGATGGGAGACTGGAATGCAGTGGTAGGCCAAGGAAGAGAAGGTAGTACAGTAGGAGAATTTGGATTGGGACAAAGGAACGAAAGAGGAACTCGGCTGGTTGAATTCTGCACTGATCATAATTTAGTCCTTGCCAATACTTGGTTCAAACACCACAAACGACGGCTGTATCCCTGGACGAGACCTGGAGACACTGGAAGGTATCAAATAGACTTCATTATGATTAGGCATAGATTCAGAAACCAGGTGTTGAATTGCAAAACTTTCCCAGGAGCAGACGTGGACTCTGACCACAACTTGTTGGTCATGAAATGCCATCTGAAGTTGAAGAAATTGAAGAAAAGAAAGAATGCAAAAAGACGGGATCTAGACATGTTGAAAGAAAAGAGTGTGAGGGATTGTTTCAAGGAACATGTTGCACAAGGACTAAATGAAAAAGCTGAAGGAAACACTATAGAGGAAGAGTGGAGATTCATGAAAAGTGAAGTCAGTAGGGCTGCTGAAGAAATGTTAGGAAGGAAGAAAAGATCAACTAAGAATCAGTGGATAACTCAGGAGATACTAGACCTGATTGATGAACGACGAAAATACAAGAATGCTAGAAATGAAGAGGGCAGAAAAGAATACAGACGACTAAAAAATCAAGTTGATAGGAAGTGCAAGGTAGCCAAGGAAGAATGGCCGAAGGAGAAGTGCAAGGATGTCGAAGGCTGTATGGTCCCGGGAAAGGTAGATGCTGCATACAGGAAAATCAAGGAAACCTTTGGAGAAAGGAAATCTAGGTGTATATATTAAGAGCTCAGATGGAAAGCCACTTCTAGGGAGAGAAGACAAAGCAGAAAGATGGCAGGAGCATATCCAACAGTTGTATCAAGGTAAAGATGTAGATAATTTGGTTCTGGAACATGATGCTGATGAAATGGGAGACCCAATTTTGAGGTCAGAGTTTAACATAGCTGTGAGTGACCTAAATAGGAACAAGGCACCTGGAATTGATGACATCCCCTCTGAATTACGGACTGCCTTAGAAGAAACCAGCATGGCAAGGTTATTCCATTTAGTGTGTAAGATGTATGAGACAGGAGAAGTCCCATCCGACTTTCGGCAGAATGTTGTTGTACCTATTCCCAAGAAAGCCGGTGCTGACAGGTGTGAACAACTATCGCACCATTAGTTTAGTATCTCATGCATGCAAAATTTTAACAGGTATTATTTACAGGAGAATGGAAAAACAAGTTGAAGCTGAGTTGGGAGAAGATCAATTTGGCTTCAGAAGAAATGTAGGAACACGTGAAGCAATCCTGACTTGACGTCTGATCTTAGAGGATCGAATCAAGAAGGACAGGCCTACGTACATGGCATTCGTAGATCTAGAAAAGGCATTCGATAATGTTGATTGGACCAAGCTATTTATGATTCTGAAGATGACAGGGATCAGATACCGAAAACGAAGAATTATCTACAATCTGTATAAAAACCAGTCTGCAGTGATAAGTATCGAGGGCTTTGAAAAAGAAGCAGCAATCCAGAAAGGAGTGAGGCAAGGCTGCAGTTTGTCCCCTCTCCTTTTCAATGTTTACGTAGAACAGGCAGTAAAGGAAATCAAAGAGAAATCTGGAAAGGGAATCACAATCCAAGGAGAGGAAATCAAAACCTTGAGATTTGCCGATGATATTATTATTTTATCTGAGACTGCAGAAGATCTCGAGAAGTTGCTGAATGGTATGGATGAAGTCTTGGGTAAGGAGTACAAGATGAAAATAAATAAGTCCAAAACAAAAGTTATGGAGTGCAGTCGAACGAAGGCAGGTGATGTAGGAAATATTAGATTAGGAAATGAAGTCTTAAAGGAAGTAGATGAATATTGTTACTTGGGTAGTAAAATAACTAATGATGGCAGAAGTAAGGAGGACATAAAATGCAGACTAGCACAAGCAAGGAAGAGCTTTCGTAAGAAAAGAAATTTGCTCACTTCAAACATTGATATTGGAATTAGAAAGATGTTTTTGAAGACTTTTGTGTGGAGCGTGGCATTGTATGGAAGTGAAACATGGACGATAACTAGCTCAGAAAGAAAGAGAATGGAAGCTTTTGAAATGTGGTGTTACAGAAGAATGCTGAAGGTGAGATGGATAGATCGAATCACGAATGAAGAGATACTGAATCGAATTGGTGAGAGGAGATCGATTTGGCTAAATTTGACGAGAAGAAGAGATAGAATGATAGGACACATCTTAAGACACCCAGGACTTGTTCAGTTGGTTTTTGAAGGAAGTGTAGGTGGTAGGAACGGGAGGGGTAGACCAAGGTATGAATATGATAAGCAGATTAGGGCAGATGTAGGGTGTAATAGTTACGTAGAAATGAAAAGGTTAGCACAGGATAGGGTGGCATGGAGGGCTGCATCAAACCAGTCTATGGACTGATGACTCAAACAACATACACGTGTTCAGTTTTCTTGTGCGAATAGGAAAGACACAAAATTATAGGCGCGCTTTTCTTTATTAGAAGTTGTATGTTTTCTGAAGGCTTTGTTGAATATATGTTCAGTGAATAAAATCCTTTTGAGTTTATTATTTTTTGGCAGTACGTTGAGGTACTGAGACAAACAGTCCGTACGAATAGAATAGGTACATACTGTATCTTATTGCATTATACAGAACGCGTTACTAAGCTTAGCCAAGTAGAAATTCTGCGTAAGACCATTTGACAGCCAGGGTAACTAAGCCCAACTACCACAATAACATCTACAAAGCCGCGAACTGCGGTGGTAAATTACACTGTTACGTAACCTTGGACAGGTCAAAGTGGAGCATTCCGTCCTAGTCAGAGGCTTGGAGGAGGCTTCATTACTCAAGGGCTTGGTCACCAGATCGCAGGCATGATGGAATGCGCCTTTGAACTCGTCTCACATTCTTCACCCGCCCCAGTCAGAATATATCCCTCACTTTCGTCTATCACGAATTAGGGCAAGTAAAAGTTCCAACCGCAACAACGTGAAAACCGGGCACTTAAGATGTGTAGCTATGTAATTATTCAACTCAGGCATACGATTACATTGTTCTCTTTTCATTATTTCGGCAACAATAAACAGGGTGACACTCGCTGTTTGAAAAAAAGTCCGATGAAACTCGCTTAGATTGATACCAAAATGGGCCATAAACCATTTTATTTTCGGCGTAATATCATTATCATCCTATTTGTGAAGTATGAATCGTGTACAAGTATTTACATCTCTCACTCTGAAAACAATATTGTTTAATCAGCTGAGTTGTCCCCCTCAAATAACGCGTGAACAGTTAAAGATATTGACATTCTGTTTTCACTTTCAGTAATGGTACCAAGGGACTCATAATCGGACTCTTCTCAAATAATGGTACTAACTTCGTTTTTTGAATGTCAAAGATTTTTGAAGATGGTTTAGGCATTTCCGTTGTCTGTGCACTCACGCGAGTTTTCGCAGTATTCCCCAAAACTCAGTGCAACGTGGTGGGCGGGTTATTCCTTCCACTGCATCTCTAATGTGTCCCTTTAAGTCTCCTGTTGTACGTGATTTATTTTCATATACCCGTGACTTACGGTACCCTTACAGAAACGAGTCACATTCCCTACCGGGCGAGTTCGCCGTGCGCGTAGAGGCGCGCGGCTGTGAGCTTGCATCCGGGAGATAGTAGGTTCGAATCCCACTATCGGCAGCCCTGAAAATGGTTTTCCGTGGTTTCCCATTTTCACACCAGGCAAATGCTGGGGCTGTACCTTAATTAAGGCCACGGCCGCTTCCTTCCAACTCCTAGGCCTTTCCTATCCCATCGTCGCCATAAGACCTATCTGTGTCGGTGCGACGTAAAGCCCCTAGCAAGTCACATTCCCTGAAATTGTGTGATCTTTTGAACCATTACCCGTCTGGTAATTATGCGATCTGGGTTCATTTTTCCGAGTAGTCATGAAAATTCCGTGTGTGAGAGAGAAAATGGTGGAACTAGACAGTCTGGGTTTGAACACTACGTTGTTCGAGCAACCGTTTAAAAAATGAACGGGATACATTGACATTGCGGACTGAGGATACTGTCACTGACTCTTCTGTTTCATCTTGAAAGAAAAACGGTCCAATCACTCAAAATCATGTCAGTAAACACCAAACATACACGTGAATGTGGAAGTTTCTGGTGAATCTCCCTGGAATTCTGAGGTGCCTAGAAATAACAATTCTGGTCGTTTAAATTGCCAGTTAGGAGGCAATTTGTTTCATCTGCCATTAGAACCTGGCCAGTTAGAATATCCATAGTATTCAAAAGAACTTCACGGCACGTTTTTCGGTATAACATGCCATGTTCACTTAACTAATGAACATTTTTCTTTTTGTACGGGCGGAAATTGAAAGTTTTATTTAACACCACCGCACTGTGCGATCAGACATTTTAAATGTAAAAGCATCTCTGTTTTTCAACCGTCGTATTATCTTGACTGAAGCCTAACGCACAAGTTAAATCTTTTCAGGAGATGTGGCAGTCAGATTCCTTCCCAGCGATTTTCGTTTTGTTGCAGATACGTTTCTCGGAAGTTTGCAACCCACACCTTCACAGCATTATGGCTCAGAGCTCTGTCATTGCAGTGTATCTTGAATTGCCTGCGAAATATTTGTTGAGTCAGAACAACCGATTAATAGACTTGATACTGTATAGGCTTTTTGGCGTATGCCGTGTCAAGAAAATAAGGTGAAATTCTTTACGTTTCGCAGAGAACTGTTCTCTGCGTCATCAGAAGAAAATCTCGACTGTCCACGAGAAAGGCTTCTTAAACAATGAGCTTCTGAAATTAAGACGTTATAATAGAAGTGGGATTGGTACGTTCATTCGTCACCAGATGGCTTCCCGGACGTGGCACAGCGCTAGCGTTCGAAGCGGAAGCTGACTGAACAGATTAATTGTTGATGAATGTCTCCATAGCAGACACTCGGTGTGTGGCTCGGTCCAGTTAGCCTTTGTCACTGAACGTCGTTGAGCCTGACAGTATGTGCCTTCAAGGTAAATTTTCCCACCCCGACGCGTCTTCTCTCAGCAGCGTTGCTAAATCGACTGATATTTCAGCCGGGCATTGTATAATAAATCTCTCTTGATATGAGTTGACATCTGTGAACGTATCAAGCTAGGATGGAAAGGTTATGGGAGGCCTTCAGCAGTCTCCTTATCAAATATACCAGTGAATCAGAAAAATAAACGTGGTACCTTTTGGGTTTGTGTCGTGTAAAGGAGGCGAACTATAGGTAATCTTTACGTTTCGTTAAGACTTCGCTCTGGTGGGTAAACGACATATACATCTGCCAGTTTGCCTGTGCTGTTGGAAACTACTTGATCGGACCATAACTTGTACCCAATTGCCTGAACGGTGGAATGTACAGGATATTGCTTGAGGAAATCTTCCCTAAACTACTACAAGATGTGCCTCTCGTAATGAGACGGCGAATTTGGTTTCAGGCCGATGGGCCTCCAGCTCACAACTCTATACTGGCGTGTCTGTACCTCAGCACTACATTTCACAATGGTCAGGGATGATCCGTTGCCTGGCCATATCAATCTTTAGACATGAATGCTCCCGATTTTTTCCTTTGGGGTCATATGAAGAGCATTGGTATGCAACGCCTTTTGAAAGCGAATTGAGCTGGTAGCAAAGATCGAGATCGCGGATGGTGGTGACCTTCGCACAATGTTATATATTTGTCAGTTATTTTTGTACGACTCTTCAGTCACTATTCCGATTATTAATCCTTCGTACGGAGGTAGGAGGAAGACGCTTACGACATTTCCTGTAATTAAGCAACTAATAATAACAATAATAATAATAATAATAATAATAATAATAATAATAATGACGTGTGGCCTTTGAAGGGGCCTGGTGCAGGTCTTTCGAGTTGACACCTATAGGCGACCTGCGCGTTTGTGAGTATGAGGACTTACCTATGATGAATCTAGTGCTGAAGACTGCAAACATACCTGGCCCCCGAGCCATTGAAATGAACCAATGAAGGTTAAAATCCCCGCCCGCAAATCGAATCCGGGACCCCTTGGGTCAAAGGCCAACACGTTAACCATTTAGCTATGGAATTAAGCAAGGCATACACCAAGTTATCTGATAACGGATCTTAATTTCTTGTCTCCCCAGGCTGTATTCCTGTAAGGTCTGAAACCTCTTCCCTGCTGAGTTTCCTAGTTTGCCGCACATGTTCCAGCAGTTCATTCATACCTGCAATCACACGCTCCTGGAATTCCCCGCCGGCTGTTATTATAGACATGCGTAGTAGAAATATATTTAAAAAGAGATGCTGTAAATGGTACATCGACTTAAACTAGTATATAAAGTTTTGCCTGAAAGTTTACGGACACGCTATAATTTGAACATAGGTGGCCCTGTCCCTATATTACTAGGTGAAATAACAATATTTTAAACTGTTATTTACCAATGGGAAGCAAGCATTTGTTTGGCCGAAACTAGGCGTTTCTACGACTACTGTTACTACTAGAAATTTTTATAGATTATCAGGCAAACAATAACAATGTAACAATAACTTTACGTTGAAGACGGCAGCTTAATTTTTTTCTCCGTATATTTGTTCAACTAGAGAAAGAACAGTTAAGTTTGGAATTTTTAAAAAAACTACAGCTTGTAATTGAAAATAGGCCGGATAAATCCTACTGTGTTTTTCCTGTAAAGCTCTTAGAGGGTTTATAAACCGTGTGTATTGTATATAGACGAATTGTGCTTAGCATATAGTTTACTACTAGAGATGGTCCATTTTAGCATTCTAAAATTAAGAATTTTGCATTTTAAAAATTAAATGTGCGTTTTCTTGCATTATTATCTTAACAGTTTTCAGCATTTTACGATAGAAGTAATGTTTTCGAATGGATAATTGGGTTTTAAAATATCCACGTATCATCTACTGGATTTTTCTAGATTTTCCATTTTAAATTCAACTAAAGGAACGTATAAAATTAAGGTTGGGAATATTTAAAACATGTGAAATCATATCGACCTGCTTATTTTTAAAATATATCAACGTGCGTTTGGAGACCAGTATTCAAAACAATAAAAGTTAATATAAATTTTTCAGTTTAATTTTCATTTACCCCTTTTAGCCTGACATTGATTGAAAACACAATTCAAGATTGTGCTGCCCCCAGCCCTCACTGAAAGTTTAACAAATCATAAATTTATCAGAAGGTAACAAGACGATTGTGGAATGGCCAAGCTACTTGAAGAAAAGTGAGAACGTATGCCAGTCTTCTGATTTAAAGCAAATTGACGGCATAATACAGAGAGCGCATACATTCATCATGGCTGTTTTCTTCGTAGACTGGAGAATGTCTCATAGAAATGTTCTCCTTCTTGTTTCACGTTAACACATACGTTTCGTATCTGCCATATCAATTACCTTCTTTTGGAGACGTTTATCTAATTATTATTTACAATTTCTGAACAGAAGTGTTTAGCTTTAATTGATTTATTCCTTGCATGCATTCAAAGAAATTGTTACGTGATGTTCGTCCCTCTGGCCATTTTCTGTTCGCTGTTGCAAGTATTCTCTTCGTTCCTCGTAGCTATGTAATCCGCGCTAGTGCCAGTTAAAATACAAGGTGCAGGTGGGGAAGGGCGAAGTTGGGAGAGTTGGATTGGATGACGGCTACGGAGACTCACGTTTTCCTAAAGTTTGTGTAATTTGACTTCGCTGTTGTCTTGACCCGTTAAACGGAGTTCTGTTTGAACTTCATAGTTAGAATGCCTTCCACTCCCCACATTGAGTGATGATGGTTAGTAGTATTAATAATAGCGAATGATGTGATTTATTCTTGTTACTCCTTCCTTTATAGTCGCAGCACAGAGCACTAGAAAGTAACAGTTTACCAGTGGCTTGTTGCTATGTCACGATAATAATAATAATAATAATAATAATAATAATAATAATAATAATAATAATAATAATGTCGTGCGACTATTGCTAGCTTGGTGCTGTCCTTGTAAGGCAGATCTTCGGAAGAGGTTGGGTTGCGTCCGCTGTGTGTACGAATTGGTGTTTTAGAGGGTAGTGTTGTGTGTGGTGTACGAGTTGCAGGGATGTTGGGGCCAGCACAGTGACCCAGTCCCCGAATCAAGGGAATTAACTGTTTAAGATAAAAATACCTGAATCCAGTCAGGAATGGAACCCAGGGTTACAAGAATCGATGACCAAGACGCTGATCACTCATTCATTGAGAAGGATTGCGCCGCGCTGATTTTCGTGTTACTTGTTTTCAACTGGGGTCTTCTTAACTTATTGCTAATAAATAAAGGATTTTTTTCTCAAGTTCTGATCGTAAACTTTGCTGATTAAAGTTTACGCAGTCAAGCGTTGTAGGATGCATGGTAGTCGAGTGGTATGATCATTGGCTTCTCACTAAAACTATCACAGTTTGAATCTCAAACGTTCTATATGAATTTTCGAAATAAAATATCAGGTCCCTGTGATTCGAGTTGTACATAAAACTGGGGCTATCGTGTGTGTGATTATAGTATCAGCAGTCACGAACTTGCTATAATGGTGTTATTAGCTTGATGTTCCCCTAATTACTTTTACGCCAAGTGGTCGGAATTGTATCCCTCAGAAATATTGATGTCCGCAGTGAATATACCTGTTTATCTAAAATGTTGAGAAACATTGCCACATGCAATGGTCAGTGAAATTTTACCTTGGAGAATATTCCATCCGCATCGTTCCTGGCGTCTCCGGTGTCAGTGTTGAAGTGGAAAAACTTCATTAACCACCAAGTTAGTAGTTTCACAGGACTGTTGATAGGCTATCGTGATCGTAGCCACGAGACCTCCGGTGTTATGTAGAATATGAACCACAGAGAGACAACGTTTCTTTTCAATAATATTCCAAAGGCACGAATTAGAACTACAGCCGCCTAGGCGAGAACGCAGTAATTTTGCCACTCTTCTGCCACTCCCCGTAGAGCTCAGTGATTCTGGTACAAGTCTGATCTGCCATGGACACGTTACCAGTGACCAAAAAGGGAAATCAAGGAAGAATTATTACCATTCTTGCTACTGGTATGACGAGTGTTGATATCAGAATGTAATGCCCTGAGTTTGCACGGTTCCTTTTTCAGAGTTCGGATACGTGTGGCAAGGAAATAAAAACAAAGTATGCCGGACTGAGTGGCTCAGACGGTTGAAGTGCTGGTCTTCTGACCCCAACTTGGCAGGTTCGATCCTGGCTCAATCCGGTGTTATTTGAAGGTGCTCACATACGTTAGCCTCGTGTCGGTAGATTTACTGGCACGGAAAAGAACTCCTGCGGGTCAAAATTCCGGCACCACGGCGTCTCCAAAAACCGTCAAAAAGTAGTTGATGGGACGTAAAAACAAAGTATGGATTTTGAGTGGCAGTAGTTCATGATTTTCTTTCCACTATTAAACAACAATAAATATAACAGTGTATTAGACAGGTAAAAAAAGGTATTGTTCAAATAATAAGGGTTAAGTTTTGATGATTTTTTATCTCCTCTTTTATAATTAGACAGCGGTCTGGGTCTGTTGGTGTGACCGATTATGATCCAAATCACTCGTAACTATTGCTGGTCTCTAGGTTCGTTTGCCGATTTAGAATCTGTCTGGAAAGGGCCAAGGAAGCAAAAGTAATGGCGGAATATATTTCACACGTCTTATGTCAGTTGTAATGGAATTGCCCTGGTATAGTATATAGAAGATCCACAGAATCCAATGAGCTGAAGACAAAAAGCAAATTATCTGGTGAAAGTAGATAAATTCTGACATGTTGGGTGAGAATAAGGAACTATTGAAAGCAGAATAAACTCGGAAAATAGTGGAAGTCTTACTTGCTGCACGCAGCGATTTTGGAGTGTTCGGTATCCTGTATAACCGTGGTGGACTGGTGGCCCACTACTAATAGTTGAATTAGCTATTCCTGATAGTTCCTGAGCTGGATCAACTTGTCTAGAAACTTTCACGCGTTTCAGTGTCTTTCTTTTCATTAAAGAAAAATCATGGCGTAGACTTCAATATCTGGCCCATTTAAAATGGCAATCATAATCAAAATTCGTGAACTGTTTCCCATCATCCTCTTCTCCATTTAAAAATTCTCCTGCCCTATCGTTTTGGATTTGAATTTCGTAAATGGGCTGCAGTAGTTCGTTTTTCCTACTGTTTCGTGGCAGCATTTGACGAGCGAAGTTTGGTCATTCTCTTCTCTCTGTGAATGTCCTAAACAACTTGCCCGGCTTTACCTCAGTGAGAACCAAGCAAGCTAGCTGTGCAGTTCGGGTCGTGTAGCTGTTAGTTTGCATTTGGGAGATGGTAGGTTCGAACCCCACTGTCGGCAGCTGTGAAGGAGGACTTCTGTGGTTTCCCAGTTTCACACCAGACAAGTGATGGGGCTGTAGCTTAATTAATACCACGGATTCTTCCCTTCCCAGTGGGAGCCTTTTCCTATCCCATCTTCGCTATAAGATCTGTCTGAAACCAATATTTAAAAAACGCCACTTGGAGTGGAGAGGAAAGAGCAATAGGTTAATTTGCTCCTTCCTGTAAAGCTGTTTCAGTTTATGGCAGTTTGTGACAGGTGTTATATTTTTGACGCTGTAGGTAATGGGGATTTTAAGACCTTAAACATACATCCTTGTTTCGCAACGGTTTACGGCTTAATTTTACGACCGAGAATAGCTGGTGGCATGTTGGGGGATAATTGGCGCTCGTCCTCCCTTGAGCAGTACTCGGATGCATGTCTACCCGCGAACCTCCTCGTTAACGTAATACAAGATTGCTTGCTCTTTCATGTACCCCTTATCTCGTGATTCTGTTTTTTGTAGCGGATGTAATTTTCCTGAATTTGCTGTCGGCGGCCCTCTCACGTTCTCCTTTTCAAAGTCTTTGTTTCATTGTTCCTGTCGATATTACGGAGGTGTCCTCCCTCAATGGCTACTTTCCTCGTAATTGTATTAGCTTCCTCTTCTATTGTTTCTTTGCCTTTCAATCACTGTCTTTGCTTTTCTCAGCAGTCTCATTTGTTCTGTTCGTTGTGCCATTATTTCTGCATCCAGCTGCTATTTGCTTTACGTCGCACCGACACAGAGAGGTCTTATGGCGACGATGGGATAGGAAAGGCCTAGGAATTGGAAGGAAGCGGCCGTGGCCTTAATTAAGGTACAGCTCCAGCATTTGCCTGGTGTGAAAATGGGAAAACACGGAAAACCATCTTCAGGGCTGCCGACAGTGGGGCTCGATCCCACTATCTCCCGAATACTGGATACTGGCCGCACTCAAGCGACTGCAGCTATCGAGCTCGGTACATTCAGCATTAGATGGGAAACTGTGACACAGACATGTCACATTTCAGAGTGCTTGTGACATTCGGATTAGGAATTACATCGGGTCCAGATAATTCTGAATAATTTGTTAGTGCTATGATTATTACTGAAATAAATTCACAGGACTATGCAATGAAGATAGAATACACTATTTCTTGTATTTTAAACAGATAGCGTCTGTCACCATAATGTAGGGTAGTGGTTTCCAAAGTGTGCGGTGCGGCTCGTTGGGGCGCCGCCGAATTTTGGCAAGGGTACTACGCCGAGGATATTGCCGTGTGTTTATTCGGTGTTTAGAGATTATAAAACAACATCTGTATGGACTGAGTATCTTTTAATACATAAACGGGTTTCCGCGGGACAATATTTTTTTTAGTTAGACATGATACTGTATAGGTTTTTGGACTTATACCGGGTCAGTTCTCTGCGAAACGTAAAGAATTACACCTTATTTTCTTGATACGCCGTAAGCCCAAAAGCCTATACAGTATCATGTTTATAAGTACGGGCCGTGAAAGCATCAATGGCAACAATTTTTTGGTTATTATGATTTTTGCGACCTTGAATAAAGTTGCAGTGTGTATGATACGATAATTAGCATTTCCAAGACTACAGTGATGTCAGTACGGAAGAAACCCAACAAGATTGAATGCTAAGTAGGGAAAATGAAACTGGAACAAGTAGATCGTTTCAGGAATTGTATTTTCTCAGGAAAACTTACTAACTGTAAGTGAAATTGAATCAAGGTGCAACAATACTAATACAGTGAGCTCGCAGTTGCGATCAGCGGTTTTCTGCAAGAAAGGAATTCTCGGACGAAACTATATCTACTGTACGGGGATGAATTCTGGTACGAACAGGTGGGAACAATAGCTGGTGGCTACTCGAATTGAGGAGATAAAGACAGGAACGAGCTCTATGGATGAAGCTGTGTGTATAAACAGTATTCCGTGGTAGGGTCGAGTAAAACGAATGTAGGGAGATATGTTATCTACCACAGAGGGTAGGAAAAGTAAGGGGGGATGAAGACGACGATGAGTAGACTCGCTTTTTAATGATTTTATGATAAGAGGTGTGAAACTAAACGAGGCCACAGAGCTTGTTGGAAATAGAGGATTGTAGAGGTGTTTAATTACCGAGCGAGCTGGCCGTGCGGTTAGGGTCGCGTAGCTGTGAGCTTGCATTCAGGATATAGTGGGTTCGGACCTCACTATCGGCAGCCCAGAAGATGTTTTTCCGTGGTTTCCCGCTTTCACATCAGAAAATTAAATTATTTAATTAATCAAATAATTAAGGTCATGGGCGCTTTCTTCCTAATTCTAGTTTTACCCTATCCCATTGGTGCCATAAGACCTATCTTGGCCAACGTTACATTAAATAACAAAATGCTGGGCACACCTTCGTAGACGACCTCCGCAGTAGTGAAGAAAATTTGTACCGTTCAAAAATCCGATGTTCAGTTTTTGTTCGGTTGATAAGAATCAGAGCTCGAGTTACGTAGAACTCTTTTGGTGGTGTAGATCATCACCTTAGCGACGAAACTTTGCACCTGGGGATGATTTATGTACCATCGGTACAGTACTGTAAGTTCGACTACAGAATTAGACATGACGAACATTGGATTCAAGGATATGTATCAGGAAAACTGTTTCAAGACGAATCTATTGGCACTTCCTAAATAAATTATTGAACACATTTTATTATTTCTGGTACACTTTCATCTGACACGTAGGCTCTCCGATTGACTTTTGTACACCTACTCCTCTGTCTTCACGTTCATCTTTCTCCTGCTCTGTTACGTTCTCGAAATGTTAGTTTCATTCAAAAGTTTCAGAACTATTGATATCAGTACTGCCTTCTGATTAAACTGTCCCCGTGTTGTTGGGGTTGTGTGTCAGCCTGTCACGTGGAGACGCCAGGTTCCATTCCCGGTTCGCCCTGGGATTTTAAAATCTTATACTAAGGTCTGGAACGGAGTTCACTCAAGCTCGTGAGACGAACTGAGAAGGTGGCTGATGTAAGAGACAGTGGATCCTGTCAAGAAAGCAAATTAAGAAAGCCAGAAATATAATTTGACATCCTTCACGACTGAACGCAGTAATTGTTTTCTTAGTATTTCGAAAATAATGTACACTGATAGCTGCGTCCTTCATTGTTACTAAGTGGGTCAAAGCGGTAGTCGGACTAGTGAATACTCCGAATTCCGGAGGCAACACATCACAGAAACAAGTTATCTGATAAAGTTCACCGTAGGAACTGAGGGCGCCCGCTACTGAAATCCCCTTAGGGATACGGGAACTCTTGTTTGTATAGCTTTGAATTCATATTCGATGCTTAGTAGATAAACTGCTTGTATTTGGAAGGAGAAAGACGGTGAAGAAAATAACACAAAATAGGAATAAATCACTTTGTCAACATTGGCGACATGGACATAAAATGTAGACTATGACATGTTCTTCAGAGATAACCTCCACTACTACTATAGCACAAAAGAAAGAAGTAATAATTGTTAGCTGTTTAATGAAGTAAAAATGTCAAAGCGTTGTAAAATCTAGTCTCTTTCATTAATTACAGCGGGAGGTCACCACCTTAATCAAAAGATCAGGTTACGGACAGAAGTTTAATTCGCATTACGCAACACGCTAATTAGGACTCCGGGGATTACTCGGTGGAGAGGACAAGCAGGACTTTCATCAAACGAGCTGGGGAACACTGTGTAACCCAGTTGGATAGCCGGGTAAATGTGGTACCAAGCCCCCAACGTTGTCTTTCGACTTCGACTACATCTACAGAAAACTAATACGGCATTATCGGAGTCTTGATTAAAACACCGATTTGTTCAATTATTGCAATCGACATACACATGTATACGGTTGCCATATTCTGAATTATAAAAGTAGGAACGCAGTTTTGAAAACCAGAATGACTACAGTAAAATTTCGTCTTCTTCTTCTCCTTTTACCTAGACTTTTTCCAGTTAGCTGGAGTTAGCTTTTATGGTTCCTTTCCTCCAATATCTCCCGTTTTGGAACTTATCTTTGCGAATTTGCAGTTTCTCTTGATCCTTCAAGATCCTTCCCTTCGCATTTTAGTCAGTCTAGCGTCGGCTCGCCTTCACTGGTCAGCTGTTTATGCGTAATTTATCCCTCAGGTCTCCTTTCCAGATGTCCATACACCTCAGACGCTTCTCTTGAAGTCTTCCTCTATCGCAGTCGCTCTCAAAGACTGATATATAACACTGTTGTGGGTTCTATCCAGGCGGGTTACCCCACTAGCCTTTCGAAGCATTCGCATTTCAACAACGATCAGTTTCTGGCTTTCATGTAGTTGACCACGTGTGAAACACCGACTACTGAAGTCAATTCCAGGAAGGGAGAGGATTTCTTCTTGTGCCTAATTGTTTGTCATATCAAAGTAAACTATCGCGGGAAATTGCACATTTTCAAATGAGAACGTTAGATCCGAAGGTATCATTGGTATTTTTAAAATCAGGATTTTCTCTCCAGCATTGCCACATCCTATAATTATTTCGATTTTTAATTACATAATTTTCATCAAGTGCTATTGCACAGTTTTGATTGGATCATTCTTTTTCAGGTAGAATTATGGATACTCGTAGTTTAAAAATTATTCCTTATGGATGTATTCGCAGATTTCAAGAATTATAGAACTCTGCCGAATAACGTACAGTTTCTTCGTTATTCATCGCTCTATCTTCTGATGCAGATTTCAGCATACTTTAAAAGTATGCACATTAATTTAAGTCCGCCCTGTCAGTATGAACAGTAAGTGTGGATTATTACTTATAATTTTAAAAATTTTAATTTTATTGAACATTTTAAATATAGAAGTTATTAATGGCACATTTGGTATTTTGCACATCATTTTGAAAAAAATCACACTTACAGGGTGTTACAACAAACATTTTTTTTTCAAATGGGAATGCATGTTTATTGTTACTTTTTTACTCTACTCACAATTCTGTGTATATTTTTTTAAATTGGCACAGGTATTTCGTATTATATAACATGTTGCTCGTCTGGTTGCTTTTTTAACGTTTTCGTTAGATAACCACTGAAAGTCAGAATGTAGAAATTAACTGGTATCATTAGTTTTACAACAGATGTTCAAAGTGCGCACCATTCACTGCCAAACAATGGCCAGTCCTTCACGGAAATTGGTTGTTACCATTCGTACAGTACTTAGTAAATTGTTTGGTTTGTTGCGGTATACTCTGGATTTCAAGTAGCCCCACAAATAATAATATAATGGACTGAGGTCTGGAGATTTAGGTGGCCATTCAGTAGGTCCTCTCCTCCCATTCCATCTACAGGAAACGTTATATTTAAGAATTCGGTCACACATCTTCCAAAATGTACCAGGGCACCATTTCGTTGATACCACATTTCTTGCTGGACCGTGTTATTCTCGCCTGGACATAAATCTTGACAAGCTGGAATAATAGTAGTTTGCAATAAATGGAGACAAATTTCTGATAAGTTTCCTTCTATGAAAAATGGTCGTATTATGTTATTACAAAGCAAACCTGCCCATACATTAATCTTCTGTGGATGTTAGGTGTGCCGTTGCAACTTCCAATGTGGGTTTTGCTGAGACAAATAGCGGCAGTTATGACGATTCACTGTACCATTAAAACAGAAAGTGGCCTCACCTGAAAATGTTTTGTGTGTTTTACAAAATTTGGATTTTGTTTTGACTACTCCATTTCAAAGAGCTTCCGTGGCTCAGGCGGCAGTGCGTTGGCCTCTCACTGCTGGGTTCCGTGGTTAAAATATCGGTCACTCCATGTGAGATTTGTACTGGACAAAGCGGAGGCGGGACAGGTTTTTCTCCTGGTACTCCGGTTTTCCCTGTCATCTTTCATTCCAGCAACACTCTCCAATATCATTTCATTTCATCGGTCAGTCATTAATCATTGCCCCCAGAGGAATGCGGCAGGCTTCGGCAGCCGGCACATTTCCTATCCTCGCCCCTAGATGGGGGCTTCATTCCATTCCTGACCCTGTCGAATGACTGGAAACAGGCTGTGAATTTTCATTTTCACTGTACCGTAGAATATAATTTACAGCTGTTACGAATGTGCATGTGATATATGCGCTCGTATTCTCTGTGCGTACTGGAAAAAAACATTTGTATTTTAATGATTGTCAGCATGTGCAATTTCCGTATTGCGTATATTCAGTAAATGAAAGTAGTATTATACTGTTGAATTTCGCGTAATGTTAGCGGCTGACTAGTGTTTTGCTATTGGAATTGCAGTCTGTTATTGCAAGCGCTTTTCATGTGATTGTGAATACATATTTGTGTAATTTTTATTTAAAAATGACATACAGAATGTAAAATATGTTTGCTTTGGGTAAGAACCGATATATTGCTATTTACTAGATGCATATTTTGAAAATTACATTTCCTACTTGACAACTTCCCTGCTTTAAAAATGGCGATGTCATTAAACCAGATATTATTCATTCTAATGAACATGAAAATCCACAGCCTGTTTCCAGTCATTCGATCGGGTCAGGAACGGAATGAATGAAGCCCCCATCTAGCAGCGAGGATAGGAATTGTGCTGGCTACCGACGCCTGTCGCACTCATCTGGGGCAATGATTGCTGAGTGACATGTGAAACGAAATGATATTGGAGAGTGTTGCTGGAATGAAAGATGACAGGGAAAACCGGAGTACCCGGAGAAGAACCTGTCCCGCCTCCGATTTGTCCAGCACTGTAATGAATATGTTCCTTACTAATTTATTTCTCTTTGTATTTTTACGTATTATTTAACTGTACAAATTAAACCGGCGCGTGCTGGTCTAGTGTTTAGCGTGTTAGTTTTGTGTAACTTCGATCTCGGGCTCGATTCTGGCAGTCAGTGGATTTTTTTTTATTAGTCAGTCCACGATGATTCTCAAGCTTGTCTTTTCTCTTAACTTACCGAACAGTATGAATTATTCGAGAACTGTTAATTCGAGAATCTATCTGAAGTATATAAAGATAATTTCTTTGTTAAAATCGCTTCTTCGGTGTTCCTCATAATAATGCTATTTGCTTTACGTCCCACTAATTACGGTTTTCGGAGTCGCCGAGGTGCCGGAATTTGGTCCCGCAGGAGTTCTTTTACGTGCCAGTAAATCTACCGACACGAGGCTGACGTATTTGAGCACCTTCAAATACCACCGGACTCAGCCAGGATCGAACCTGCCACGTTGGGGTCAGAAGGCCAGCGCCTCAACCGTCTGAGCCACTCAGTCCGGCGGTGTTCCTCATTTCAACCGACTTAATCTTATACAAAATATCGATTTGTTCTTGTATCATCTCGTATAGTAATTAGTGATGAAGACTGGTGCCTGATTGGTTTTTTGTTCGAAGTATCGTGATTATCCTTGACGTACTCTACGTGTCAGGACCCGAGTTCACTCAACCACGTGAAGGTAATGAAGCAGCTACTGCATTTGATGCAGGATGTAGTGAGTCCTTGTCTCAGAAACCGTCGTTAAAGGATTATTATGAGACACACAGTTTGTACATGAGTAACTGGGGATGCCAGGCAAGGCAGTGGTCACGGTACACATCCCTGTGATTCGGATTCCGTGAAAGCGAAAAGTCCCATCATCATCACTACGATATCAACAATCACATAAAACTCCAAACGTGATTTGTTTAAATTGAATCGAATTGAAGAGGTCTTCTTGAAACATAAAGACCGACTGATCGCCAGCGTTGCTCAAACTTTACTCAGGGTTGCGGGATTGCATCTAGAATTTACGTGCATGATGCAGGAGTCCCGTGATGGATGAATATTTTGGTTTTGTTATCGTATACCTTCCTAGGGTTGTTCCATGTGATTTTTTACGTACTTTGTTGTAATTAGACCCCTTCCTTTTTTTTCCTGCATCTCTTCTTTTGTGGAGTTCATAGGTCTTTTTAAACCACTTTAAGTCCCAATGTTTCCCTAGTATTTTACCTTTCTGCTACCTGAAATAATTTTATATTGGCACAGACTTCACATTACCTCTGATATGTGATGGTCACGTACTGAAATATACGAGATTGGTAGCATTATTGTGAGTGTGTTGAGCAATACAGTGGAGACAGTCCCATATCGTGCAACATCCAGGGTTAGCCGCCTATAATCATCGTTCAGTCCGTTCTGAAGTTACACTGACACACACCCGAGGTTTAAAAAAAATACAGCTTGTTCAGTTGGGGGGGGGGGTAGAATAATTCTAGCTGATCATTTTCTGTACCAGCTAACTCCAAGTGGATATGAACAAAATAGGCTCTTCATTTTGGTCCAAATTATATAATGTGCTCAGTTGGTCGAACCTCGAACGACTGCTTCATGTGCTTTAACTAATCCTCGCTGCGATCGATATTAACGTGCATGCGCTCATCCTATTTACAACCTGAGAAATGTGACATTATACAGGGTGAAGCGAAATTCGCGCACTCGGGCGTCGCAGCGCGACTCCTCACATGCCAGCAATAAAAAATTTATCTCACGAAAGTTCGTCCTGCGAGTATATCCGGGAGAAAAATGTCGTTGAAGAGTGGCAATCTGGCAACACTGTAACCACATGTAGGGTAACTACCTCTGTCAGCACGTAATATTCGTGCTGTACAGTTGGTGCAGTGGATAGAGTTTTGGGTTAGCACGCAGGAGGTCGAGGGTTCGATCCTGGGTTGAGGCGCGTTTTTTATTTGCTAATTTCCATCGGACATTACATACTGTAACACAGTACGACACCGTTTCTTAGGTCACATCTACCCTACATTTACAAAATTTAGTAACGCTGAACACGTTGTATCGCATCTAGTAGATGAAGTGGTGTGAATAAATTCACGCCCACGACGTGGAAAGGGCGTCTTTCAAAGCTGACCAATGAAAACTAATGTTCGTGCATTTGTAGGATCGTAGTATGTAAGTGCAAATTGTTTCTAGAGAACCCGCTGCAATCGCTATTGACGGTTAAGATGCCAGATACCATACCACCTGGACTACATTTACGAAATAAAAAACATACACCTCAACCCAGGATCGAACCCTCGATCTCCTGCATGTTAACCCAAAACTATATCCACTACTCCAACTGTACAACACGACTAGTAAGTGCTGACAGAGGTAGTTACCCTACATGTGGTTACAGTGTTGCCAGATTGCCACTCCTCAGCGACCTTTTTCTCCCGGATATACTCGCAGGATGAACTTTTGTGAGAGACATTTTTTTATTGCTGGCATGTGAGGGGTCGCGCTGCGACGCCCGAGTGCGCAAATTTCGCTTCATCCTGTATATCTTACTTCAACCAATTTAAATAGTCTATTTTGTTCTTATCCACGTGGAGTTAACAAGAACAGAAAATGAACTTCAGCAATGGGAGGGAACCGTTTTTCCCCGACTACTACGGACTGTGTATACATATCACAACGCAATGTATTATACTGTGTGCAAGGTGTCGACATCCGTCGTGTTCGTTGGCTCTAAATGAAACCACCCAATAAAAATTCTTCAACGAAGGACTTTCCAGAATGAATGGTAGAATATAAAAGAAGTGTTGTAGAGTTTGAAAGTATATGGATGAGTTTGGTAGTCGCGGTAATAACGTTTCTTTTTATTTTTACAATTTGCTTTACGTCGTTCCGATACAGATAAGCTACGTCTTATGGCGACGATGGGAATAGAAAAGAACTAGGATTGGAAAGGAAGTGATCTTGTCGTTAAAAAAGGTGCAGCCAAACATTTTCCGGTTGTAAAAATGGGACGCCAGGGAAAAGCATCTCAGGCTGCGAACAGTGGGGTTCGAACCCACTATCTCGCGAATGCAAGGTGACAGCTATGTGACCAAACCTGCGCAGCCACTCGCCCGGTGGGGAAATAAGTAGATGATTGCAGTCTTCATGGGAAATTGGTAATTCTCCTGTTAGTTACCAGTACAACTCAAATGATGTCGGACACGATTATATGCCTACTACATTCAATCCGCTCCTTTAGCTGACCTCATAGAGAAATCTAAATTAAACATGGCTAGTGGGCACGCGTCGCGGCCACGATACATTAAAATTAAAAGCATGTCTCATGTTTCACATTGTGTTTGAACAAGTCCATTAAAATCAAAACTGTTCATTAAATTATTTACCATCAAGTTCAACTCTTTTGTGATGGAATATTTTGATGCGTTTAATTCCATAGGCTTTGGTGAATCCGAGGAGGTTTTTGTTCTTTGATTGTTTATTTATTTTAATGTATTTTTACTGAGCCCATGTGCACTAATTCTAGTACGCAGAATTGCGGGCACTTGTAAGAAGATATTTTGGGAACTAAGTTTGTTTTTACAACAAGAATTAATACCTGCGTTTTGTTAAAGAGAAATACATTTTTGTTTTAGCTAGTATCGAAATTATCAATGTGTCAATGGTGGTTCAGTGAATAAACTTACAAAGCAATTACAGACTACCAATATAGAGCTCATTTCTGAACACATAAGGAGCACGAAATGTTATAGCCCCAGCTTACCGGTTTACAGAAATTAGCTGATTTAAAAAGTTTTGTAGTTCAGGAGATAGTGAGTTCGAACCTTACTGTTAGAAGCCCTGAAGATGGTTTTCCGTGGTTTCCCATTTTCACACCAGGAAAATGCTGGGGCTGTACCTTAATGAAGGCCACGCTGGCTTCCTGTCCTATCCCATCGTCTCCGTAAACCTATCTGTGTCGGTGCGACGTAAAGCAGTTTATAAAAAAAATACTCACTTTGAAAGAGTGTCACATTTAGAGTACCCAGAATAAGAGTGAGATTCAAGAGGTTTCCGCAGTTGGAACATCTTGTGTGTAACCGTGACATCCGATTCAAAACTCGTTGAGGTGCCCGTGAATTGTTGTGTTAGCGGCACTGTCGAAGTAAAGTTCTTGTCAATGAATCGACTGCAGACCTTTGACATATGGATGTGTTGCAATTTGGTGAAGATCGTCTAGATCACGTCACACCGAGGACGCGCTTTGTTGTGCCGGGAAATCACGGGAAGTCTTACGCCTCCTCCGAAGTAACTAGTTCAGTTCGCTACAACTGGTCTTAGAATTGGAATATGGACATGGAGAGAGATGATTATCCTGGGCGCGGAATCTCCGATAGTGATTCGATATCCACGATACGGCAACGCAAACATGGAAAACACAAAGTGGGAAGAATTAGGCTTCTCAATTACGGTCGCCGTCCTTTTGTGAGGAGACAACATCGGATGATGATGGTTTTTTATTATTATTATTATTATTATTATTATTATTATTATTATTATTAGATGCGAAAAATACCAGAAAACTGATCACGCAAAGTTCACTTAGAAGTGATGCATTTCCTTCTTTGCCAGGCGGCTTTCAGTGTTTCTCTCGTCGTGGTTCTTCGTTCTTCTGTCCACTTGGCTCCTATCCTCTTATGGTTTCTCTCTGACTCTACTTCCCACCTGCTGATCTTCGTTGTGTAGCATGTTCGGTCTGCGATGTCGGCCGCTTTGATTCCTGATTTTTCCAGGTCTTGGCGGATTTCCGATATCCAGCTAATTGTTTTGATGTTTTCTGTTGCATCTAGTAAGATTCTTCTCAGTCGGTTTTCTTGTAGGCGTTTGATGTGTCGTTAAAATTTCAGACGTCTTCTTCTGATGTCGGCCGCAAGGTTTGAGAGCTCCTCAGTTTTTGTACGAAATTGCGGTCGGTATCCTTCGTCAGTCAGTTTTGGGCCAAGATTTTTTCTGACGATTGTACGTTCCTCGTTCAGGATGTCTTCGAGTACTGTTTTTCTGTGGAGATCCAGTGTTTCACTCGCGTATAGTATTTCAGGTTTGATCACAGTGTTGTAATGTCGCATTTTGCTGAAGATTGAGAGGCATTTTTTGTTGTAAATGTTTGGCGGCCGAGGGCTCTCATTTTTGGATGCGGACCTAGAGGGCCTTCTGTTCTTTTTCTGTTGGTACTACAATTTCTCCGAGATATCGCAACTTAGTTACTTTTTTGATTGTGCCAAATTTCGTGTTCAAATTCTGGAGGTGGCAGTGGTTGCACATTTATTATTATTATTATTATTATTATTATTATTATTATTATTATTATTATTATTACACTGAAGAGAATGGAAATTGCAACACCCAAAAGGAGTGGTGCTACATTGCTGCAATTGGACATGCAGGACGAGTGTTCGGTTGTGATTCGATTATTACACTTTCAGGTCCCTCTGACCGCAAGTTTGGACAATAATCAATACAGGATGTTCTTACCACGAGCTGCAATACATTGATGAATTCGTCGAGGCATGGAGTCAATAAGGCCCTGGATCGCTTCCTGAGGAATTGTAGCCCATGCTTGCTGCACTTCACGGGTCAGTTGTTCCAGAGTTGTGGGTGGCTGAGGACGGTTGGCCAGTTGTCGACCCATCATGTCCCACACATGCTCAATAGGACTGAGGTCCGGGGATCTGGCGGGCCATTCTAAGGTTGTGATGTCGTGGAGAGCTTCTCTGGAAATGCGCGCAGTGTGAACCCGGGCATTGTCCTGCTGAAACATCCCATTAGCAATGTTCGCCATCATAGGGACAACTACGGGATTGAGTACCCTATCAACGTACTGTCGAGCAGTCATAGTGCCCTCAACAAGTACTAATTGTGATTTCACATTAAAGCCAATAGCCCCCCAGACCATAATGCTTGGTGCTGGCCCCGTGTGCCTCTCGACAATAAGATCTGGGCGGCCCCTCTCCCCGGTACGTCGGCGCACACGATTCCGGCGATCACTGCGGGCAAGACAGAAGCGCGATTCATCACTAAAGACGACCATATGCCATTCGTCGACCCACGTCGATCTTTCTCGACACCAGGCCAGTCTTACACGTCGCTGTTGTGGGGTCAATGGAACACCTTCTGCAGGGACATGGGCTCGTAAGCCAGCTGCACGCAGGCGATTACCAACTGTTTGTTGTGTAACGTGGGGTGCCACAGCTGCTTGAATTTGCGCTGCTGTTGCATGGGGTTCCATCCGGGCCATCCGAATGATGCGGCGATCCTCTCTCACAGTTGTCTGTAGCGCTGGACCTGTGCCAGGTCTACGAGTGTGGGTACCTTCATTTGACCACTGCTGCCATACACGTTGTACCGTAGATACGTGTCGGCCAACACGTGCAGCGACAGTCCTTAGCGTTAATCCAACCTCACACAGCCCAGTTATCCGAGCCCTCTCAAACGGCGACAGCAGTTGATAGCGTGCTCTTCTCTGTCGTCGAGGCATGTTTGGCGGGGAACACTTCAATGCACAGACTGCAAGTCAACTACGCTACACCAGAGTCCGTATACTGGAGTTGATTCCTCCGCGACCAATTACGTGGGGAGACCTGTAGCTACAATCTAATGGGTCTGAAACTTTGATCGTTTACATACCTACATGGCATCGTTCCATATTTTGAAAGTCAACACAAACGACCATTGCCTTCATGGTGTTGCAATTTCTATTTTATTATTATTATTATTATTATTATTATTATTATTATTATTATTATATATAATAATTGCGAATGAGCCCATTAGGACTACGCAAAGTACTTAGAGACAGGCATTTGCCTTTCTTTGTGCCCACACTTCCTTCATTCGTTTGCTGTGTGCTTCTTTTCTCTCTTGAGACCATGTTGTTCCGGTCTTCTTCTTTGGTTTTTCCTCTTGGTCAACTTGCCACTTATGAACTTTGGTTCTGAAGATAACCCGGCTTTGGATGTCTTCAGGTGTAATTCCTGCCAGTTTGAGATCTGTTTTAATTTCGCCAATCCATTTTATTGTGTCCGTTTTAGCTTTACTTCGGTTTTCATAAAATTCAACTATTTGCTTGGTAAGTCTATCTGGGTTCATCCTTTTTATATGTCCAAAGAATCTTAATCTGCGTTTTCTGATGTCGCTGTGAATGTTAGAAAATTGTTTGATTTCCTGTTTCCCTCTAAGGCGGTACTGTTCATCTACGAGTTTTGGGCCTAAAATTTTTCTAATGATCTTGCGTTCCTTTTTCTGAATATTTTCTAGATCAGTTTTCCTGTTCAAAATTAGTGTCTCTGATCCATAGAGGCATTCTGGTTTTATAACTGTATTATAGTGTCTTAGTTTAGCATGCTTGGAGAGACACTTTTTGTTATAGATATTTTGGGTGAGTCTATACGCAGTTTCCATTTTTTGGCATCTAACTTCATTGGCTTTTGTTTCCATTCCATTCTCCTGAATTATTTCACCGAGATATTTGAATTGCTGGACCCGTTTTATTTTGCCATATTTTGTCTCCATGAATTTAGGGGCTTCTTTGCTGCAGGTCATGTATTCAGTTTTTTCAAACGATATTTGGAGGCCGACTTTTTCCGCTGTTTCTTTCAAGAGTTCGATCTGGTTTATGGCTGTTGAAACGTCACGAGTTAAGATTGCCAGATCGTCCGCAAATGCCAGGCAGTCTACTGCTAATTTGCCCCTACCAAGAGTGATTGGTTGGTCAATCTTGAGGGCAGACTTCTGTTTGCGCCATTCCTGTATTACCTTTTCAAGGACGCAGTTGAAGAGTAGTGGAGAGAGCCCATCTCCCTGTCTTACTCCTGTTTTGTTCGGAAAAGGGTCTGAGATTTCCCCCATGAATTTAACCTTAGATTTTGTGTCTGTCAATGTCTCTTTTACAATTGCGAGTGTTTTCCGGTCTAGACCCTGTTCTTTTAATATCTGAAACAGTGATTGACGATCAACTGAATCATAGGCCTTTTTGAAATCAACAAAAGTACAAACTACATTTTTGCTGCAAATTCTCTGATGCATTAGGATTAACTTTAGGTTCAAAATTTGCTCTGGACATGAACGGCCTGGTCTGAAACCTGCTTGATATTCTCCGATTTTTGGTTCTAGTTGCTGTTGGGCTCTATCGAGAAGGCACTGAGATAAAATTTTGTAGGCAACAGATACCAATGAGATTCCTCTGTAGTTATTTACATCTGTTCTGTCTCCTTTCTTATGTAAAGGATGAATTAGTGCACTTTTCCAATCTTCTGGAATTTGTTCTGTTTCCCAAATCTCTTCGATGATACCGGTGAATTCTTTTATAGTATTTGGGCCTGCTGATTTGAGAATTTCTGCTATGATCCCATCCTCACCTGCAGCTTTATTCATTTTATTATTATTATTGACACGGTTCACTTAATGGACCACGTGAAACATCTGCTTGACGTAAGAATTGCACAGGCGCTACACTTTATCTTCTCACTACCGACCGATTTGGCCGTGCGGTTAGGGGCGCGCAGTTGTGAGCAGCTTGCATTCGTGCTATAGTAGGCTCCAATCCCACTGTCGGTAACCCTGAATACGTTTTCCGTGGTTTCCCATTTTCACACCAAGCAAATGTACCTTAATTAAGGCCACGGCCTCTTCTTCTCCACTCCTAGTCCTTTCTTATCCCTGTCTGTGTCAGTGCGACGTAAATCAACTTGTAAAAATAGTCGTACTCATTTTGAGCTTTCTTCTTTTTTTTATCAAATTGTTCCAGTCTTCATTTTCATCACATCTCTGCTCACTTTCCACTGTGTTTCCTGTACTTGAAGATCTGTTGAGTCAGTCGGGCACATTATATAAGTCGCGTTATTTGATCGGAATCTGATCAGATAACGCGACTTAGGAAAATATCATGTTTTGTTATATCCTCAGTATTTTGTAATATATGTTGTTATAAATATTATTTTTGTATGGCATTGTAAAGAAATCTACCAGAAATGCATCTCTTAAAAGACTATTACTATTACATCCATTTGAACAGTGGCGGCCGGTCAGTACGTGCTACCGGGCTCCAGCACGTAGCTTGGAACTGTAAGGAATATTATTTATGTACAGTACAATTATCCTGGTGCCTTTTCGTTGTTTTGAGTACGATATGAATTTGTGTTTTGTGAAAATCAGGACGAGATCTGTCGAACACCTAGCGCCGTTCTCCCGGGGAACAAGGCTCGTGCTCATGTGAAGTGAGCCCTTGCCTGTAGCCTGAAGGAAGCAATACGCAGGCGCAGCCAAGCTTGCAACACTCCCCCTAGCCGGCGGAGTATACCGTAAACCGGGATCAACTTTCACTGATCCCGTTTATAGTTACTTCCTCTCCCGCAAGGGGGTAGAATTACTCGATGTCTCCTGCTACCCTTATGTTCACGGCCGACTTGATGCGTCGCTCTAGCTAGCTCCTTGGAGCGCAGCGAGGGATCCAGTCGGCCGTGCTTATGTTGAACGTGGTAAGCGAATCTGCCACTAGAAAGTAGCATCGTCTGGGCTCGAAAGTAAAGCGTAAGTGGAGGCAATCTATCTCACACATGCTTATTAAAATATCCATCTTCCTTTTGTGTCAAAAATAAGGAATTCGTAGGTGAGTCAAAGAATCTTTGACTGACCCTAAAAGTTATCCCGCATTACAATGCAATTTACTCTGGTGAAATGAAATAGCGTATGGCTTTTAGTGCCGGAAGTATCCGAGGACATGTTCGACTCGCCAGATGCAGATCTTTTGATTTGACTCCCGTAGGCGACCTGCGAGTAGTGATGAGGATGAAATGATGATGAAGACAACACGTACACCCAATGATGGTTAAAATTCCAGACCCTGCCGGGAATCGAACCCGGGATCCCTGTGACCAAAGGCCAGTGCGCTAACCATTTAGCCATGGAGCCGGACATTTACTCTGGTAATAGGGGACGTCTCAATGAATCAGTTGGCAGCTCTTTCAGTTGCTTTGTGCGGTTTTGATTCCTGATATATGAATACAACTTTTTCCATTTTCTTTTGTGGTCATTACCCTCTTGAAGTATGCCATTCATATGATTCTCTTTTGCTTCCTTTTTCACTCTATTCAGTTCCGTCATTAGCTGTTTTCTCGCGGTTATAATACGTGTGCGTGTTTTTTCTGTCATTGTGTTAGTGCTAAAGTTTATACGAAGATTTATCAAATTATTTATCCACTGCAGTGTATATAAAGTGAAATTAAATTAGTGTTCGTGGGGATCTATATTCCCACGATTCTATTTGCACTGATGTAAGTTGCGCCATTAGGTTAGTAAAAACAATATTTCTCCAATGAATTATTTATCTCGTAGACAGTTGTCGAAGAATTCATCTGCTTCCAAATTAATGTTGTTTTTGTTTGTTCTGAGTTATAAATTGTGAGAAAAGTTGTATTATTATTATTATTATTATTATTATTATTATTATTATTATTATTATTATTATTATTACCAAGTTTGAAGTATGCGTTGTTCATCATGGCAATATGCATACTTAAAACAGCGCATTTAGCTTGTTTTTTGTAGCACGTAGGACGATTTTTTCACGAGCCGCCACTGCATTTGAATGTCCAAAATATACTGCTCTTTTCACAATATGACACTGTATGAATAGGAAAGTGACATACTGTATATATCCTATCCTTTACATCTTTTCTACGAAATAAATACCCATAAATGCCCTCGTAACCATATGAAACAATCCTATTTATGTGATTACTCCACTGAAGATCGTTCGTTGTATTAACCACCTATGTAGGTATGACTCCATGAGGTACTATCACCCTTCAGCACAGTAATCAAAACTGAGAGGACTTTTCCGCTTCGTGAAACCACCACTCTTCGCGACAGGCTGTGAATGGGAGGTAGACATCCGCGTCCCGACGTTTATGAGCTCCCTATATACTAGTTCAGATACTTCATTTTAATGACGGAGAACATTAGGTGGGGGAATTCATTTTGCGCGCGCACGCGTTCTAATTTACGAGCTAGCGCTGTTCTTAATTAGTGTTATTATTGCTATATCGTTTTAACCTCTCAGCCTACTTCATTTACGATCTTTAAAGTCTTCAGTTCGCTTTATATTCAATTTGGTAGCGTTCTTTCAATACTGACGGCGTCTTACTTTTGTGAAATGCAGTGCAATTTCCTCGTCGTAATTATTCAGTCTGTTTATTATTTCAATTGGTAGTTGAAAGTTTCCTTAAGCAAGCTATTTGTAGGCATTGAGTGAAGTTGAATGGCGCCCAATTTGCCGCTCTTGTGTAATTACACTTCTTATTCAGTGCGCGCTGTTCCTTGCCAATTAGCCATTCTGTTCACGTCTTACTTATAGCTCACGCCATGTGACAGTATTCATTTAGCCTAGGATTTTCTCTGCCATGGCACTGAGGTTAGCGGTGATCAGAGGATTGTGTGGAATCTACGCGCGTGCTGCTCTGTATACATAACGAACAACAACAATACGTTTCACATGTCCATTGCATGGAATGCGGTACTTCGCACAGGGATGGTATCTTCACTTCTTTAAAGTATGTTGCTGCAGTTCTCACTCGTGTGCCGCGATACTTCCAAAATTAAAATAATGGCTCCCAATACGCATGAGCTTAAAACTACAGTTTGTTCTTTATTACACACAAGCTCAATTTGAGCTGATGATGTTTGGCCCCTTTAAACAACAATGATATTTCCTGTTGAACGGTCAGAAGTCATTCAAGCTTCTTGTCCCTCTTGTTCCCCTCTGTACCACTTTCACGACACACTTGGAACCTGTTTATTCTTTGTTTTGTTAGTGTTAGATTATGTTACTGTCTCATCTTCAACGTTTATCCTTTCTCTCAAAAACTTATTCATACTGAGTCCTTTTTAAAGCACCGAGCTCGATAGCTGCAGTCCTTAAGTGCGGCCGGTATCCAGTAATCGGGAGATAGTGGGTTCGAGTCCCACTGTCGGCAGCCTTGAAGATGGTTTTCCGTGGTTTCCTATTTTCACACCAGGCAAATGCCGGGACTGTACCATAATTAAGGCTACGGCCGCTTCCTTCCAATTCCTAGGCCTTTCCTCTCCCATCGTCGCCATAAGATCTATCTGTGTCAGTGCGACGTAAAGCAAATAGCATAATAATAATAATAATAATAATAATACTAATAATAATAATTTTAAAGCAAACTTTGCACGTTGGTGTTATGCTGCACGTCATCCGTTTCTTGATGCAGGGTCGGGAATGAGATGAGGTGAATTTTTATAGCCCGATGCCCACCTTGATGCCAACCTTAGTTGCTAGTTGCTTTACGTCGCACCGACACAGATAAGGCTTATGGAGACGATGGGACAGGAGGCCTAGGAATGGGAAGGAAGCGGCTGTGACTTTAATTAAGGTACAGTGGTACTGGTGTGAAAATGGGAAACAACAGAAAACCACTTTCAGGGCTGCCGACAGTGGGGTTTGAACCCACTATCTCCCGGATGCGAGCTCACAGCTGCGCGCTCCTAACCGCACGACCAACTCACCCGTCAACCTTAGTTGAGGAGCTAGTGAAGATGAAAATGATGGCGAATGGAATCGGGTTAGGAGGTGGACGGAATCGGCTGTGACCTGTGAACTGGAACTGTCCCGGCATTTTCGTGGAAGTGAAAACGGGAAACCACAGAAAACCATTTTCAGGACAGCCGACGGCGGGATTCAAACCTACGTGTCTCGTGAATGCCGAGATGTACACGCTTGTTGTGTGGACTTCGCTAAAGTTTTTGGCCGTTGTCAGCGTCGTCTACAGTATATAAATAACATTATTATTTCGTCTGTACACTACCGTTTTGTCCTCATACGATTTATCTCGGATTAGGTATACTAAAGTCGAAAATAGGTTCAGTTCAATTTTTGTCTGTCTGGATGTCCGTCTTTTTGTCCGAACATCACGAGAAAACGGCTCGACAGAATGTCTCAGTCTTATCGTTGGCTTTGGCACATTGAAAATGGCTGAGGTATGAGCGATGTTAGTAATACCATTCCTCATGAAGCCAGTCCCTGTTATGAATAGTGTGAAAAATGTTGCTGGTGCATTCATTTCAGTGGGCTTGGCAGAATGATATGCAGAGAAATTCAATAAAAGTAATCGAATCTACCCCGTTTGGGCGACCAACGGATGATACTTTTGGAACCATGAGGCAATCTGTGATTAGTACCATTACGCGATGAACACCACGGTCGACTTTATTTCCGATTAGCACAACTACTTGTGCCTGGTTGTGCTCGCTCTACAGACCATTAATCACTACTAACTGAGGAACTCGTCTGCTGCTGCTTCCAGTTGGATCTGTGTTTAGTACCATCGGGGCAGGATTACCATTGTATGAAGAACACCATGAGCCTGTGTTGCCTGTGGTGCTGCTATATTGTGTGATACACCGTGGGTCTACATTGCATGTGATTAGTACCAGTATGCCAGCAACACCATGAGTATACATGGCCTGTGATTAGTACCACTATATGAGAAACACCACGGATCTACAGTAGCCTGTGCCCGTGAATTGTACCTCTGTGTGAGGAATACCATGGTTCTACGTTGCTTGTGAGTAGGTCCCTTATGTGAGGAACACCATGGGTCTCTGTTGCCTGTAAGCAGTGCCTTTATGTGTGACATACCCTGGGTCAACATTACCTGTGATTAGTACCACCATGCGAGGACACCATGACTCTCCGTTACCTGGGATTAGTAGCACTATAGAAGAAACATTATGGTTCTGCTTTACCAGTGACTAGCAGTATTATTATGAAGGGCCAATGACCTGGATTTGGAAAAAATGAAATGGCGTATAGCTTTTAGTGCCGGGAGTGTCCAAGGACAAGTTCGGCTCGCCAGATGCAGGTCTTTCGATTTGACACCCGTAGGCGACCTGCAAGAGTGAAACAAGGCCCCCTATTATCACTACTCCTCTTTAATATTTATTCGAAGCAGGGAGGCACTTAACGGAGTCCAACAAGGCATTAAGCCAATGGTGAAAATATTAACAACGTCCATTATGCTGATTGCAGGTAGCATCCACAGACATTAAACTCTTGGCACCGTCTTGAACTCAGTAGTTCGAAAACAAAATGTATCGGCCATAATAACTAAGAATGTTGCACCTCCAGAAATTCCAAAGTTGAACAGTCAGCAGAGAGAGCAGTCAAAAACGCGGATTTAACATCGATGGGAGCTGGAACTCTTCATTTTGAATTAAAAAAGACAGACAGAGAAGGCTGAGACCATTTTTATAAATTCGCGGCTTCTCCTATGCTGTCGAAATCCTAGCCTTACTCCAAAGAAGAGAACAGCAGGGTGTTGTGTCACCTCCATCTTTTTGTAATGTGTTGAGGCTCTGAGCCTTGTCGGCAGTCATAGAACCGTCCATTTTTGTCAATGTATTTAACAGCTGATTTAGTATTATGTCATCATACGGTATCATGAAGGGGTAAATGCCTGTTGTTTTGAGGTGCAGTTATCTGAGAATCTTTTCGGAACTTGTTCTACGGCTTTAATATGAATTTTTGCAGGTCAGATTATCGGTTTAGCTTGCATATTCAGGTGTTGGCTGTACAGTTGCATTTGTAAATTTTAATGAAGGATCGTTTCTTATTACAAGCCAGGATTGTCGGTATCTTTCGCTTATTACCGTTTTTATTTGGGGGATGAAAGTAAGCTCATACTACGTGAGATTACGGTGTGGTTTTGATAATTATTCGTGTATCTCAACACACCGTGAAGGGCTTATTAAAAATACGCCCCTTGTCCGTAATTACACTGACTGACAGAGCAAATGCAACACCAAGAAGGAGTGGTCAGAACTTTATGCCAATTGCAGGGTAGACTGACGTCACTGAGGTATGCTCATGATGTGAAATGCGCCGCTGTGCTGCGCACGTAGCGAACGATAAATGTGACACGGCGTTGGCGAATGGCCCACTTCGTAACGTGATTTCTCAGCCGACAGTCATTGTAGAACGTGTTGTCGTGTGCCACAGGACACGTGTATAGCTAAGAATGCCAGGCCGCCGTCAACGGAGGCATTTCCAGCAGACAGACGACTTTACGAGGGGTATGGTGATCGGGCTGAGAAGGACAGGTTGGTCGCTTCGTCAAATCGCAGCCGATACCCATAGGGATGTGTCCACGGTGCAGCGCCTGTGGCGAAGATGGTTGGCGCAGGGACATGTGGCACGTGCGAGGGGTCCAGGCGCAGCCCGAGTGACGTCAGCACGCGAGGATCAGGCGAACATTAAATTTTGCCTAGTTCCTTCATGTAAATTCGCATCCGCCGCCAAGCGGTGGCAGCCCCGCACGCCACGTCAACCGCCATTCTTCAGCATGTGCAAGACACCCTGGCTGTTCCAATATCGACCAGAACAATTTCCCGTCGATTGGTTGAAGGAGGCCTGCACTCCCGGCGTCCGCTCAGAAGACTACCATAGACTCCACAGCATAGACGTGCACGCCTGGCATGGTGCCGGGCTAGAGCGACTTGGATGAGGGAATGGCGGAACGTCGTGTTCTCCGATGAGTCACGCTTCTGTCCTGTCAGTGATAGTCACCGCAGACGAGTGTGGCGTCGGCGTGGAGAAAGGTCAAATCCGGCAGTAACTGTGGAGCGCCCTACCGCTAGACAACGCGGCATCATGGTTTGGGGCGCTATTGCGTATGATTCCACGTCACCTCTAGTGCGTATTCAAGGCACGTTAAATGCCCACGGCTACGTGCAGCATGTGCTGCGGCCGGTGGCACTCCCGTACCTTCAGGGGCTGCCCAATGCTCTGTTTCAGCAGGATAATGGCCGCCCACACACTGCTCGCATCTCCCAACAGGCTCTACGAGGTGTACAGATGCTTCCGTGGCCAGCGTACTCTCCGGATCTCTCACCAATCGAACACGTGTGGGATCTCATTGGACGCCGTTTGCAAACTCTGCCCCAGCCTCGTATGGACGACCAACTGTGGCAAATGGTTGACAGAGAATGGAGAACCATCCCTCAGGACACCATCCGCACTCTTATTGACTCTGTACCTCGACGTGTTTCTGCGTGCATCGCCGCTCGCGGTGGTCCTACATCCTACTGAGTCGATGCCGTGCGCATTGTGTAACCTGCATATCGGTTTGAAATAAACATCAATTATTCTTCCGTGCCGACTCTGTTTTTTCCCCAACTTTCATCCCTTTCGAACCACTCCTCCTTGGTGTTGCATTTGCTCTGTCAGTCAGTGTATGTACCCTTATTGCTTTAACGTCCCACTACTTGTACTGTTGTCGGAGACGCCGAATTGCCGGAATGTTGTCAAGCAAGAGGTCTTTAAGGACACTTGGTACAGTTGGGAATAGAACTAAGCATAACAATAGGTTTGTTTGGTGCCAACTTATTCCCATCCTATTACACATCTCAAATTTTACACGTGCACTATATTATTGTTCTTTAACTCAAAACAATTAACAATATGGCATAATTTACCAATTTATTTCCAGATTTTGTAAAATTTCATGTGTAAAATATTTTTTTAAATGTTTTTTCTCTGAAGATGCACCTTTCGCAGAATGTGTCCCAAAGAAAGCAACTAAACTTCATACATACGATTTATAGACGTAGATTTACCGTATGTCACTTTCTATTCATACATAACCCATTTCGTTATAAGGCATTCCATATGCTTGTATAGTTATGGAAATGATTGATTTATAGTTGTGTGTCGTGAATGTTAATTTCAGGAAAATGTTGGGGCTGTACCTTATTTAAGGCCATGGTCTTTCCTATCCCATCGTCGCCATAAGACCTATCTGTGTCGGTGCGATGTAAAGAAGAAATGAAATGACGTATGGCGTTTAGTGCTGGGAGTGTCCGATGACAAGTTCGACTCGCCAGATGCAGGTCTATTGATTTGACTCCCGTAGGCGGCCTGCGCGTCGTGATGAAGATGGAATGCTGATAAAGACGACGCATATACCCAGTCCCCGAGCCAGGGGAATTAACCAATTATGGTTAAAATTCCCTACCCTGCCGGGAATCGAACCCGGGACCCCTGTGACCAAAGGCCAGCACTCTAACCATTTAGCCATGGAGTCGGACGACGTAAATAAAATAATAATAATAATAAGAAGAAGAAGTCTAACATTTATATTTACAGAGTTCTACACTATTCTTCTTGGTCTGTTTCTGTGAATATACCACGTCTTAAATTGTCAAGGAATGGGTTCTAGATCAGTAAAATCCTCCCTCAGGATACACCTCAAAACACGGCGCTTTCAGCAAACACTCCAGGCTTCAGGAACTGGATCGATTCGCTGGCTGTTCCCGCCAATATACAGCCAGGTGAGAAGCAATCTCTGTCTTCACGAAGTAAATTGTGTGTTTTTTCGGCTATGGCCATTATTTCCTGGAAATGGCTCTTCTGCTGCTAGGGGAGTAACGAGTTACGGCATGGAAGTCAGGTCGCTTCGATTTGAACACAGCCCACCTGTGGATATTCAGAAAATATGCGGCTGAGGAGGATATGCGTTTAGCATTTGATGGGGGCACATCCTGAAATATATCTGAATGGTTTACCCATTTTCTTTCTCATTCATTTAATGTTAGGATGGGTTGTCTGCAAAACTGTCAACCGCGTTAAAAGAAAATAGGTATGTGTGAATACTATTGTTCGTCCAAACTGATGTTATAAGGTAACGAGACCTCAACAACTTTTTCCGTACGGCTCACATCTTGTTACGAGTAGTGACCATAGGGCTCCAGCATACTCTGGTCGGTGTGATAGCCTTCTCTTCAGAGGACCCAGGGTTCGTTTAGTGACCAGGCCGGGGTACTGGGTGTTTGTGTTCGTCTTAATACACACTTCTTCATTTACACACAACATACCATACAACTAAACATTCAGCCAACGAACCGGATACGATATTCTTTGAACTCGGCCATATAAATTTGAAAAGAAAGCTTTGTTTTAATTGTGTTGTATCTCTTAAGCTTTGTAGTAGGCTTATATTTTTCCTACAAAAGCAAAGCAAAAGCACGTGCCGTAAGGGCTGTTGAAGGAGTGGAAGGTAAAGGCTTCCACTGTCCATTACCTCGGGGCTAAGTGGGACAGAGTGGTTAGCTCCATGCCCAGCCGCCTTAGCCAGGAATTAACCTGCTACACATTTCTAACGTAGGTTGAGTGAACAACGGAGTAATGTGTACCTCCATAAGAAGAAGTTGCATTTCTAAATCATCTTATTTGCTAATGGAGAATCGAACGTACGTCCTCCCGGGTGGACCGAGCACGACTTTGTCGCCTCGCCTACACACCAACCGTAATGTTAGTTCATTTGCGACTAACGTGATTACCTTTGCCGTTGTGCTTCCAAAATTGTGTTAGCATACAGTGAGTGCGAAACATGCATGTACGGTGTCTCAAAATTCACACAATCTGTACTTTAACGAAGAAGCTCAGATAATAGATAATATCAAAAAGTGAAACAACATTATGTGCAAGACATAAATTTCATGTATTTGACACACTGTAGAGACTAACGATTTGTTTTACACAGCGTTACCGGTTTTTGGCTATTTCCCCATCATCCATGCGACTGCGTTACTCATTTCTTATGATAGTTTCCGTACGTACCGTGGTGTGTGTACAGGTGTAACAGTATGATACAGCCAAACTTTCAGGACATATTCCTCACATGTAGAAGAAAATAAGTTTTCCATATTTCCGTGTTAAAACTAATTTTCTACAACTATTTGTACAGCTCAACGACGGGTTGATGCATGTATCAGAGCTAACGGATGACATTTTGAATGTAAGAGTTTCCTGTGTTCTGCTGGTACGTTCTGTTCCTGTGTGTTTGTAGAAAATTAGTTCTAACATGGAAATAAAGTGTCTTATGAACCATGCCCATAGAACATATTTTCTACGTGTGGGGAATGTGTCCTGCAAGTTGAGCCTACCTTATTGTTACACGCCGTATACACGTATTTAGCTGTCTCTGTAGACCAGTGGTAAAGTGTCAGCCCCCGGATCCCAAGATAGCGGGTTCAAACCCGGCAGAGGTAGTCGGATATTTGAAGGGCGGAAGAAAGTCCATTCGACTCTCCATGGCGTACGATGTCGGCACATGATGACACATTCTGTGTTTACCCGACAAAATTCATTAAATCTCGACTATAGACGCCCAAGAGAGTTTCTGTTTACTCGGTCTGCCATCTAGTAGGCCTAGAGTAAAACAGAACGTCGAAATTGACGAGCAGACAGCCAGATTGCGTCAAATTGAAATTTCTGCACATGGTAGCTGAGGTCATACAATTATTATTATTATTATTACTATTATTATCATCCACTTATTTTAAAAACTGGCATAATTACTGCAATTATTCTATATTACTTCAGTAATTAATTTCAGTGAAATCATTATAATTTATACAATTATTTAATTGTTGGCTAATTGTAAACACAATCATAATACTGGAGTTACAAACACTTTACATTTGAGTAATAATGTATATTAAAATTCACAAATTCAACTTTTAGGTGTGAATTAAATTATTTTTTCAGAAGACAGGAGATCCTGCGTTAACAAGTCCAACTGCGTAAGTTATTGTTCGTTTACAAAAATCAAGTCGGTAGTTTTTCGTAACTGGTGATCTCGTGATCATGCCCACGGACCTTTTAGAATTACGTGGAATATGAACCACAGGTGCGTGACTTTTCATTTTAAAAACCTCGAAAGCATTGCCCGGGATCCGAACCGTAACCGCCGTGGTGAGAAGCCAGTGACCGCACCACTCGGCTATCACGCTCCGTCTATTTTTTTTTTTTTTTTTTTTTTTTTTTTTTTTTTTGCATAGCTCCTGGTATCTCCCTAGCAGCCTTTGGTTGTCTAACGAGTAGCCTTTTACTCATTTGTGCCCTATCGCTTCTAAATAATAATAATAATAATAATAATAATAATATAATAAATTAATAACGAAAGGTAGCAGGTAGGGACCCTCTTCGGAGGCAGCCCTACCCAGTGAGTGGCGCCCCTGCATATATGAGTCCCAGAGCACACTGACCCGGTGTGTATCATCTGGTAAGGGTCCCAGCTCAGGGTTACGGGTGAAGACCTCAACGGCAGTGAAGGCGGAGATGAAGATCATTGGTACGGCGGAACTGGCGGAAGAGGCATCCTTGCTTTTTGGGATAGTAATAAAAAGCATTCACGAAGATAGTCAACAGCTTCAGCAGCGAATGAGGAATTTGGATCCCAACGGTGAAGAAGGTGGAAGAACTATCTTTGAAATGTAAGTCCACACATGTCTGATCCCGCAGCGGGTGGTGTTGTGGTCAGCGTCTGTATCCAGGTCAGGGTCGGCTGTTTAAGCATGCTCCAGGTCTTACCAATCTGGTTCTAATTGTTGTGGGACCTACGGGTTCCACCCTCATGTGAAATGATTCACACAATCTACCATGATGGTACAACGCACATCGGAAACTACCCCAGCCGGTAAAATCCGGGGCCAGTTAGAGTCTGGTCTAAACAGGGCATTGGATTCTGGGGGCCCTGCACCATCATGTTGGGATCAGTCGGAGGATCCCTCACCCCGCAAGATCAGGACCAAGAAAAAACACTTCTTTGGTACAGTGAATGTCAATACCCTCCTAAGAGTCGGTAAACAGATGGAACTTATCAAAGAACTGGAGAGATATCAGATCAAGCTACTCGCTGTACAGGAAACAAGATTCCCATCAAATGAAGTATCTATGATGGGCAAGTACAAGATAATAAAGGGTCAACCAGCGATCAGGGAATATAATATGGGTAATAAAAGAAAATCACCTTCAATTATAGGAACAGCATTTTTTGTTCACAATTCAATTATAGATGCAATCATTGATTTTCGATCACCTTCCCCTAGGCTTTCCATCTTAATCTTGAAGAGTGGAAACAAATCATATGCAATCTTCAATGGGCATGCGCCTATTAATGAGGACAACAAGAAAAATCCAGATAAAGTTGAAGAATTCTGGTCTCTCCTGGAAAAAGAGTTGATGGAAACTCCGGAACATATGATTAAAATATTAATGGGTGATTTTAATGCTCAAGTTGGCAAGGAAAGAAAATACAAAAAAATAGTTGGCAGTTATCCTGGACATATAAGAACCAATAGAAATGGGGAAAGGCTTTTTGAAGTGTGTGAAGCATTCAACCTCAAGTTAATGTCCACCCAATTCAAGAAAGAAATTAATGACATGGCGTTCACCAAATCCCATTTTAGGGGAGTTCCAAATAGACCATGTAGCCACATCGAACCCAGCAGAGATTTTGAACGTTAAAGTGCAAAAAGGTGCAAACATAGATTCTGACCACTACCTTGTTAGAGTCAAGATAAGATTTATTCCAAAGTCCTTCAAGAGACCTTCACCTAAAATCAAGAAATATCGAATTGATGAACTCAAGATAAACCAAGAGATTGTTGAGAACTATAAACGAGAGCTTGAGGTCTTGGAATCTTCGAATTGGGCCGAAATGGCAAGGAGGATACAAGAAGCAGCTGAAAAGACTATAATGATCGCCAAAAAGAAGAAACATCCATGGTGGAATGACGATTGTGAAGTAGCCTTACGGGAAAGGTCTAAAGCGTGGAATAAATGGTGTACTAATCACAAGAATTTCGAAGACTTCAAGGAACAACAGAAACACACAGCAAAAATTCTTCGGAATACGAAAAGAAAGTACGAGAAAGAACAGCTGCACAACATAGAAGAAGATTTCAAGAGAAACAACACAAGAGATTTCTATAGAAGGTTTAAAAACAAAATCAAAAAATGCTCCCCTGGTAATCTATGTTTTAAAAGTGAACAAGGGAAACTCATTATTGGTGACAAGAAGAATTGCGAGTATCTGGCCAACTATTTCCAGAATCTTCTGAACTGTGAACCTCCCGAAGATGGATTGCTGTTTGGAGAGCCTCAATTCAAGTTGAAGGATTCATTACCACCAAATAAGGAAGAAATTAGGGACATCATTAAGCAACTAAAAACAACAAAGCTCCTGGGAAAGATTCAATTACTGCAGAGTTATTCAAATTTGCAGGTGAAAATATAGTGGAAAAACTAGAGGAATTATTCGCTTTTATTTGGGAAAAAGAAGAAATACCAAGTGACTGGAAAAATGCACTCATTCATCCTTTACACATAAAAGGGGACCAAACTAACGTCAACAACTACAGAGGTATCTCTCTTCTTCCTATAGCATACAAAATTCTATCCAAAGCATTGCAGCGGAGGCTTGAAACACATCTAGATAAACAAATTGGTGAATACCAGGCAGGGTTCAGGAAAAGGCGTTCATGTGCTGAGCAGATTTGTATTCTGAAATCACTTATAAAAATAAGATCAATGAGAAATCAGAAGAGGACAATCATAACCTTCGTTGATTTCAAAAAGGCATATGATTCCATAGATCGTGGAGTGCTCATGAACGTTCTGCAGGAGTTTGGAGTGGATGAGAAATCTCTGGCCATAATTCGGCAATCTCTTACAAACACTTTTTCTCAAGTCAAATTTATGGGCGAACTCTCAAATCCATTTGAGATAAAAACGGGTTTGAGGCAAGGAGACAGCCTTTCTCCACTACTCTTTAATTGCATTTTAGAAAAAGTTATTAGGGAATGGAGGCTGAGAATGACTGAAAATGGAATGAAGAATGGGGTAAAGATAGGTTGTGGAAAAAATGCGATGATGTTGGATTGCCTTGCCTTTGCAGACGATGTCGTTCTTATTACAGACAACCGTCAAACAGCCAAGAAACAAGTCGAAGAACTACAAAATGTTGCAATCAAAACAGGGTTAAGAATCTCTTTTTAAAAAAACAGCATTCATGGCTTCTATAAAAAAAAGGCGACACGGACAGACTTGTTACATTGTATGGGGATATCCAGCGTGTGCAAAAATTTAAATACCTGGGAGAAATACTCACCCCCAATGGAGATGAAAAGGAGAGATTAAAGGAGAGGGTGAGAAGGATGGAGTTGGCATTCAGACTATGTCATGACACCTATAAGTCCAAGTCTCTCTCAATTCAGGCCAAGTTAAAACATTACTGCACAGTGGTTAGAACAGAGTGCCTTTATGGAGCAGAAACCTTGACGAGGATGGCTGACCCAGTCCTTGAAAAAAGAGGAAGAAGATTCTTGCGGAAAATCTTAGGCCCTAGAAAGTCGACGAGTGACCCAAACACATTCCGGTTAAGATCGAATTTGGAGCTCTACAAGACAGTAGAAAGAATCACGACTGTGATGAGAAAAAGGAGACTGACGTTTTATGGACATATCAAAAGAATGAACCCTGAATGATTGGCCAACAGGATACTTCTTCTGCAGGGAAGGTGGAAAAAACAACCGGGATGGCTTACACACGTGCACAATGACTTAGTAGAAATAGGTATCAAGGAGGAGGATATAAAAGAAAGGACATCATTTAGGAAGAAGGTTGCGGGATTGAGGGATGCGTCTGAAGAGCAACATGCGAAGCCACGGAACATCTCGGTGGAAGAACGAGCAAGAAGAAGTCAAAGACTCAAGAATCTTTGGCGAGAGTGTGAAGAGAAGGTTATCAGTCTGCGTGACAGAAGGAAGATTGTGTAAACGTGGCCCACAGGTGGCCGTATCGATTAACAATAATAATTTAATAACGGTTTTTTTCTGTTTCTCCTCTGAGTGAAACACTCAGAATATGCTGGCGTGTGCTCTGATGGTCGTGTAGTGTTGTATCATTCACTGACCACATTGTGGTAGAGCTAGTTACATGATTATCCGCCATAAGCTGAAACATATGATAAACAGTAGCGCTAGAGGTGCTGCGTTAGAACATAATTGTAACTTGCCTGTGATCTACCTTCATAATGGCGTGAACTAAGAAATGTAATATACACAAATGGGTTACGTGTCTTGTCTCTTACCCGTAGGCTCCACGTTCGATTCCCGGTTCATCCAAGGATTTCAGTTCTGTACGGAGGACTAAAACGGCATTCACTCAGCCTCATAATTGAGGAACAGGTTGATGTGAGGGACGGTGGACCCAGTCAAGAAAGCCAATCGATAGACTGAGTGAGGATGTCGTTACGCTAATCTGCAGGTCATCTTACTCTCTCATTACTGGGACGTGCTGTGTTATTGCATCACCCGTGTTCATTATAATTATATTTGAAAACTACAAGGGTGTATTAGGGGCAGCCATTTGTAATTGCCGCAGGCTCCATTATATGTGAACTCTTGTACGGAATAATCTTACGTTAGTCTTTAATGTACATTTGCCATTCGCCAACAAAACGGTATAGTTCTGTTATGTCGGGGAAGTGATTGGCTGCGTTTAGGGCAGTTTGTTTTCATATAAGCTCGTTGTTAAAACATATAAGTGCACCGTTTTATAGACAAACTATAGATAAACTACGCAGCTCTACATAAAGTGTGTTAACTAGCAAAGAAATCTTTATCTTCGCTTCCAATAACCAATTCGGTATAACAATACCAGGACTTCAACAAATCAACAGTCGTGCATTTGTTTTTGTATAAATTCATCAGAATAACGCACTTAAACGTCTTCAGTAACATATTTGACCACAGACCGCACAATCGACATGACGTAGCTGTGTTACTCTGATGAAGCCGGCAGCCGACATATTCGGAGACTGCGGTTCAAAGTGTTAAAAAGCAAAATTTTTATTCTGTGTATAGGTTATGAGTAGGTATTTGATTTGTTCTATATCATTACTTATGTAATTTTGTAGTTATTCGCTGAATAATTAAAATACAACTCGAGCTCTAGATTCTATCTAGATAAATTCTGGAGCTCTCGTTTACATATAATGTGGTTCTTCTTTTCGGTCATGCTTATACTCAAGGACTTGGAGAAACTTTCGAGCCATCGAGTGAGTTGGCTGCGTAGTTCAGGAGGTGGTGGGTTCGATCCCCGCTGTTGGCAGGCCTGATGGTTGGTTTCATGGTATCCCATTTCCTCACCAGTCAAATGGTAAGGTTGCACCTTAATTAAGGCCTCGAATACTTTCTTTCCAATTGTAGCTCTTTCTTATTAAATCGTCCCCAGAAGGATCTGTCGGAATCTGTCGGACTTTAGACCACTAGCAAAATATCAGTGATTGTGGAATTTAGAGGGTGAAATTATTAGACCTTTTGCTGGGGAGAGACGTGTAGGTCAAACTCGCCAGTGCGGAAGTGATTTTGAAATCTCTCGGTGAAGGCAGCTCAAGTCGTAAATCTACGTGCTTCTCAGAACGGGAGTGAGTAGTTCGTACTCTGAGAAATGAGATTCATTCGCCAAGTTCTGCCGTACGGATAAGGCTCGTGACAGTGTTCATCTCTCACAATCAGTCGCTTCGACTGCGAGGTTGAATACAAAAGAGGAAGAAATGTTCTCTGGAAATTATCCTGCTACTGCTAATATACGCTTTGTCTTCTAGGTCTTAACGAAGATAATTGGAGGAAGAAAATAAAAACCCAGTCCTATAACTAGATAATTCACTTACGACTGGAAATAAACCGATCCCCTTGCAAATGAATGCAAGATGTTTGTTATTACGTTATCCCTCCCTTACACACACACACACACACACACACACACACACAAACAAACACGCGCGCGCATGGAAGGAGAGAGTGAGAGAATATAGAAACAAGCTTGTAGTATTACGTGAATGTTCTTATCGTGATCACAGCGACTGGATTTCCAGTTTTACATGGGATCCGAAAAACGAGGACGTGATCTTTCAATTCTGAAATGCCACATAGGCTGCATTGGCCGGAATTTGAACCCTGGTTGCATTGGTGAGAATGGCACACTCGTCCTCTTGCAGAAAAAGATGGAGAGCCGCCATACCCACTCTAATCCACCTGCTGTACAAGATAAACTGCTGTATTACTTTTCTCTGCGCAGTAATTTAGGCTGAGAAAAAAAAAGGACCTGGATTTCAATTTTATTAGCTGTAGTTTTTTAGTATGCAATTATTGATACAACGTAAATGCCAGAAATATACGGCAAAATCGTACATTAGTAATAATAATAATAATAATAATAATAACCATAATAATAATAATAATACGGGCGAGTTAGCTGTGCGGTTAGGGGCGCGCAGTTGTGAGTTTTCATCCGGGAGATAGTGGGTTCGAACCCCATGATCGGCAGCTAGTTTTTCCGTGGTTTCTCATTTTCACACCAGGCAAATGCTTGGACTGTACCTTAAGGCCACGGCCACTTCCTTCCCACTCCTAGGTCTTTACTGTCCCATTGTCTCCATAAGACTCATCTGTGTCGTTGCGATGTAAAGCAAATTTTTAAAAAGCTACTTGAATGTAATGTGTTCACGAGTTCTTGTTTTCTCTCTGCCTTTCACTTGTATTCCTGCTCTGGGGTATTTCTTTTACTTGTCTCACGGTAGTCTGCAAGCATCGCACCATTCGACTTACTCTGATATCTTCGTTCCATCGTTGAAATGTCTTGGCTGAACCACTTTTATTTGCCTGTCACTCACTGCATAACACTGTGTTCTGCGAAGAAGTGTAGGTGAGGCTCCAGAAGGTGGATTTTGAAGGTCATCTTGCTGCCTAATCGATGAGAGTTTCTATAAAGTAGTTTATGAGCTCAAGATTACTAAGAAAGGAAGGGTTTGAATTTGACCTCATAGATAGCAATGAAATTGAGGGGGTAATCAGTTAATTAACTTAATTATACAGTCACTTTTCCGTAAAATAATGTTTATGTGCCAAAAAACAGTAACTCGTTACTGCAGTTTTAAATGGAGTGTGGTTTATCAGAGGCATAGATTGCAGTGCACCGAGCTCGATAGCTGCAGTCGCTTAAGTGCGGCCAGTATTCGGGAAATAGTAGGTTCGAACCCCACTGTCGGCATCCCTGAAGATGGTTTTCTGTGGTTTCCCATTTTCACACCAGGCAAATGCTGGGGCTGTACCTTCATTACCTCATTCCTCTTCTTGCCTAGTACGCCTCATTTTGGTGCTGCCATTGGTTTTTACGGTTTCCTTATAACCGCATAACCTTTGGTGGTGCTATTTGAGGATCCAACCAGCCTCTGGGCTGATGACCTAACAGTACCTTCATTAAGGCCACGGCCGCTTCCTTCCCACTCCTAGCCCTTTCCTCTCCCATCGTCGCCATAAGACCTATCTGTGTCGGTGCGACGTAAAGCAACTTGCAACTTGATAGGATGATAAATTAAGACATCAGAACATGGCAACACAGCTGCCGTTACTATAACACGCTGTTCACAACATGGAAAAGTTAGTGATTCTGGACAGAAATGTGGCAGTTTTCTCGTTTGTGCTAATAAATGCCTGTTTATATGTTATACACCTTTCCAACCATCTACTCTCCTGTCATCGGCACCTATTTACTCATATAACTCGTTGGGCGATCATAATATCATACCTCGGCTGCAAAATGACCCAAAACTAAGATAACCATCATGTAAACGGGGGTCTCTCGCATAAATAAGTACGATGGCCGGAGGTATACATTCGGTTCTCAGGGTAAAACATCTTTTTAAATTCTCAAACTATACAAAACAGTCGTAGGTTCCGTTGAAGAGTAGTCATGATTCTAATCAATCATTCAATTCCACCGCAAGTAGGTAAAAACCTGATATGATGTTCATTACTCAGCATATCGAACCTTAAATAGCTCTAATACTATCCTATTACTACGTATTATAAGTTACTTTGAGAAAAGAAACACATAAATAAGCCTAGATCTAATTTATTAGCATGCTAATGTTTTATAATTAAAATAGGAATTAAATTATCAGCAATAGTGAAAAGGAATTGGATTCATATTATAATATCATTCTTGAACTCGTAATCTTCATGGTAAACATAATTGAATTCATCATATTATATTCATTAAACTGAATATCATCCGGTCATATAACCATATTCATTATTTTAATATGTTTCATGGGGTAAGAGAGGGATAATTCTTTATTTATCATGGAGGGAGTGGTATATCTTCCTGTTAGTATTATTTGGGCTAGCTTTGGGACATCCACTGGATTCTCATTTGAAATTTTGGTTTGGATTTTCATTATAACTTCTTCACGACATGAGATAAGTAATATGTTTCTTAATTATGGTTTCAAAAATATATCAATGCAACTGTAAATGTACCTTTTGATACTGATATCAAGCTTATTATAATTATATACTTTCATATGTGCAAGATTAACTCAAGTATTCTTACTATTGAGTGCCACCATTAAAATTAATCAATCAGTTGTAGTCGCGAAAGTCGTGCCAAATGTTTTCATAAATACGTGCCATTGCATATAAAACCAACTCTCAAGTTATTCACCGCTGTGCCAAAATTAGGTTAAAAACCTACTCTACCGATCTACATTCACATATTAAGACGTATCTTTAGTTATGCGATGTTCCTTCATTTGTACGTATATTCAGATTATATTGCATGTAATACTCAAATAACCTAGCGATGTCTGGCACCAATGCTATTTGTCGACCATATAACGCTTGGACTGTAACATACATTCACATAAACATGACCTAACTCCATCTCTTGTATTGTTAACCTCTATATTAAAAACCATAACCAACACAGAAACTCGCAATAACCTCATCTAGGCTTTGCTTACGCAAAGAACAATTCACATTTCCTCAGACTAACAACATTATGCAATTCTCATATTTCAATTCTTCCCGATACCTTCATATATAAAAAATACACATTCAACTTCATTTCATTAACCTCTGTGTTACGGTCAAAACAGTCCAATAGCCTGAGTTTCCATTCATAAACTGCAACTTCCTAATATTTAATCATATCCTTTCAATAGAATCATCGTACTGGCCATGTCTGCCGATCAAGTGCTCATAAAAACTAGGTTACGTTACGTACATCGCGTACATTCCTCTTAACTACAACTAGTTCGATATTAATTGGTCTCCTTAAGTAGATTGGCATTAAAACATGGATATGCTCATTTTGATCTTGTTTATAACAACCTAAAAATATCTCAGGAGCACTGCATTTGTATTACTTAAAATAGCACATGTCAGCGGTTATTTATTTAAATCCACACAATAGTATTCACTTATTGGCGCTTTATATATATCTGTAGGCACTTCTGCACTCAAATATATCCTAGCAATTAATTAAAATTTTATAATGCAAATTTCGAAACCATATTACTTATCTCGTGTCGACTTTCTCGTTGCTGGCTCCTTTCTCGACTAGGACATCTCGGAGTAGTCAATCATGTCCCAGGATCACGTCACGGCTGGATTCGGCTGGGCATCTTGGCTTGAGCTGAGTTCATCTTGCGCAATCTTCCTCCATCCGTTGATGATAATAATAAATAAAATCATGAATAAAATATGTAAATAAAAATATTGCTCAAAAACGTAATAAAATTAATAAACATAATTAACCGAAATGTCCGTAGTATGGGCGCCAGAGTTCACCAGAATGGATCCCTCGAATTTTGAAAAGAGCATGATAAACTTTATATCCCAGGGCGTGTACATAATGCTGCATACTGGTACATCTGCTGCAGGCCTTACCTAACCTCCTGAAAACGACTAAATAGGTAGGAACTGCACCTAGGTTCATCAATAACACTGATTCTAAAATAGCTAACTATATTCTTAACAAAATCCGTGCATGAGCACCTCATCAACACACACAATTATACATATAATACATACACTAAAGATTGCTGGAAGACTCCATATTTACAATAACAACAATAATGAAAACAGTGGGAAAACGAAAGCGAGAACTAAGCTACCATTTGTAGATAGTCCGATGAACAATGTACATGTATGAAGATAAATACCCTTCACTGTCTCTATATCAATTCGACTTACCGATTCTCATAATCGGCAGTTATCACATCACACAGATACTGTACCTTGTAATTCTGTGTTCACATATTTTAACACTTGTTGTAAGGATATATACACACGTCTGTCGATCCTCAACATAAATTATGGAAAGTCTGAGATAGCTTTCACCCACATATAATGCTAGACCTCCACAAGTACAACAACACTTAATGTGTACGCCCTCCACAATTTGTTGATCAGCCACTTTCCACGAACATAACAAGACTACGCTCCACGAACGTTTGAAGTCCAGTCCATTGCAGCCGTGTCACTCCAGTACTGTATATCCAGCACTACTTCCTTCCCTACAGTGTGTCAGTTGTTGTTCTCTTCTGTAGTTGTAGTAGTTATCCTTATCGTTCCTTTACAATGTTCCTGCTTGTAGTTGTAGTAGTAGTTCTCTTCCGCTGTGATGTCGGAGTATATAAAGACGTCGGCATTCCCCTTCCTCTCAGATGATACGTCTGGATTGGTCCTTGCCCGCCAATCATGAGTGATCTCTAGTCAAGACCAAGCCCTGAACTCATCTTTGGTCTCAAGACAATAACAAACGCTCGGGTATATCACATGAGTCATACAAATTTCCCTAGTACCACAACAAGCTCATCTTCTCAGACTGGGATATATACATGACTAATAGAACTTCCCGACGACAACAACAAATACATCACATAAGACACTGGGGTAGCCACACGACTCATCCAAATTACCAGAGTTATTAAAGCAATGTTTTCCCACTCGTGCAAAACAAATTACTCATACCTACATATGTGGATATCTTCCAGCTTACAAATATAAATGGCACAATATACAAATGAAATACTGATAATAATAATAATGATAATAATAATGCCTCTATGGATCAGAGACACTAATTTTGAACAGGAAAACTGATCTAGAAAATATTCAGAAAAAGGAACGCAAGTTCATTAGAAAAATTTTAGGCCCAAAACTCGTAGATGAACAGTACCGCCTTAGAGGGAAACAGGAAATCAAACAATTTTCTAACATTCACAGCGACATCAGAAAACGCAGATTAAGATTCTTTGGACATATAAAAAGGATGAACCCAGATAGACTTACCAAGCAAATAGTTGAATTTTATGAAAACCGAAGTAAAGCTAAAACGGACACAATAAAATGGATTGGCGAAATTAAAACAGATCTCAAACTGGCAGGAATTACACCTGAAGACATCCAAAGCCGGGTTATCTTCAGAACCAAAGTTCATAAGTGGCAAGTTGACCAAAGGAAAAACCAAAGAAGAAGACCGGAACAACATGGTCTCAAGAGAGAAAAGAAGCACACAGCAAACGAATGAAGGAAGTGTGGGCACAAAGAAAGGCAAATGCCTGTCTCTAAGTACTTTGCGTAGTCCTAATGGGCTCATTCGCAATATATATAATAATAATAAATCGCATACTGGCAATAATATTTCTAACTTCTACATATAATTCGGGGGTGTGATATATGTACTATCACAGCTTCATTACGTCACCAGGGATCATGCAACGAAAAGACAGCAAATATTTTGTAGAATACATATTTCTCTGATGAATTGCAGGTTTTCCAACACGTGTACTTGAGTTTATATATTTTATAACTGATAGAAATATTTCTCTTAAATTATATATTTCTTCAATTTTGGTCTGCTTTTCGTCACCTATGTCGCCTAAACAGGTACTGCTTATAACTTGAGATAGTTATTGCCGCGTTTCTTAGTATAGAATGGCCACTTATTATGCTATTTTGGCCCCTTTTTACGTCAATATCTGACTCGGCTGCGGTCACACTTTACTTCAATATCTTGGCGTTTTTCTTTGATTCCTTAAGTATCCTGCCGATATTGGAGGTTTAATGCTTCGATTTATTATATATTACTTTAGTATTTATAATTCGTTGATTTTCTTTCGCTATCTCGTTGTAAGACGTACAGTTCTTCCTTTACGCAGTTTTTCTTCTCAAGGTATTTAAGAATCGAATCAATTCAATTATTTCATGGTCCATAGTTGTTCAATCTTCGAAACTCTTTTCTCTTTTGCCGGTCAATATCGACCTCCGCCTACTGATCAAGATCGACTTGCTGTAAGATTATATTCCGTTCGCATTTACGCCGGCTGAAGCTACTCCGCGCCATATTTGTCCGCTGTATTTCCATAATAGTTACCGCCTCAAATGTAACGTAATGGTACAGTAGGTAACCAAGCTTTCATACTACATAATAGTTTATTTTCCAGTATAAACCATATAGAAGTATTTAAACCATCCTCTTTTCGTCCTTAGCCTCTTTCCTCCTTTATTATGGTCGGCACTTGCGGATTTGTCTGGTTTTACGGTGAGATGTCCTTCGTGACGGTAATCCTGTGTTGCGTGTTTCTTGAGTGGTTAGTAGTGTGGTATATTGTATGTAGATAGAGGGAGGTGTATTAAGACGAACACAAACACACAGTCTGCGAGCCAGACGAGTTAACCATTCGCAGTTAACATTATCGTCCCAGCCGTGAATCGAATCCAGGGTCCTCTGGGCCAAGGCCAGTATGTTGGCTATTAAGGTAAGGAGCCGGATAAGTATTTAGACCATTATGTTGATACTAGCTGCTGTACCCGTGCTTCGCTACGGAATTCTGTGATATTACATATATCACACCCTCGCACTGTATTCAGAAGTAAGAGATATTTTTTTGTCATTCGTATTATTATTATTATTATTATTAGTAGTAATATTCCATTTGTATATTCATTCCTAATATTTTAAGCTGGAAGGTCTTCATGTGTGGTATGAGTAATTTGTTTTGTACACGCGGATGGAAAAACAACGCTATTTACAACTCGAAAACTTTCTGTGAGTCACGTGGATCAGCCCAGAGACCGATGGCTTGGCCTTTTCGTTACTGTCTTGGGACCCGGAAGAGATTCGGGGCGTGGCCTAGGTATGGCAAGAGGGTCTTCCACTCGTGATGGGATGGCCAGGACCAATCTAGTCGTATCATGTGAGAGTAGGGGAAAGCTGTGTTCTATTTAGGCATGCGAGAAAACGACGGAGAGGACTTGACTTAAAACTTCGGAAGAGATGTAACTTCTGTGAAACATGCTTGTCTTGAATCTTTGGTGGGACGTGAGAGGAGATCTAACTTTTGTGAAACATGCTTGTCTTGAATCTTTGGTAGAACTTGAGAGGAGATCTAACTTTTGTGAAACATGCGTGTCTTGAATCTTTGGTGGAACTTGGAGGAGATCTAACTTTTGTGAAACATGCGTGTCTTGAATCTTTGGTGGGACGTGAGAGGAGATCTAACTTTTGTGAAACATGCGTGTCCTGAATCTTTGGTGGGACGTGAGAGGAGATCTAACTTTTGTGAAACATGCGTGTCTTGAATCTTTGGTGGGACGTGAGAGGAGATCTAACTTTTGTGAAACATGCTTGTCTTGAATCTTTGGTAGAACTTGAGAGGAGATCTAACTTTTGTGAAACATGCGTGTCTTGAATCTTTGGTGGAACTTGGAGGAGATCTAACTTTTGTGAAACATGCGTGTCTTGAATCTTTGGTGGGACGTGAGAGGAGATCTAACTTTTGTGAAACATGCGTGTCCTGAATCTTTGGTGGGACGTGAGAGGAGATCTAACTTTTGTGAAACATGCGTGTCTTGAATCTTTGGTGGGACGTGAGAGGAGATCTAACTTTTGTGAAACATGCGTGTCTTGAATCTTTGGTGGGACGCGAGAGGAGGTCTAACTTTTGTGAAACATGCGTGTCTTGAATCTTTGGTGGAACTTGGAGGAGATGTAACTTTTGTGAAACATGCGTGTCTTGAATCTTTGGTAGAACATGAGAGGAGATCTAACTTTTGTGAAGCATGCCTGTCTTGAATCTTTGGTAGAACGTGAGAGGAGATCTAACTTTTGTGAAACATGCGTGTCTTGAATCTTTGGTAGAACGTGAGAGGAGATCTAACTTTTGTGAAACATGCGTGTCTTGAATCTTTGGTGGGACGCGAGAGGAGGTCTGACTTTTGTGAAACATGCGTGTCTTGAATCTTTGTTGGAACTTGGAGGAGATCTAACTTTTGTGAAACATGCGTGTCTTGAATCTTTGGTAGAACATGAGAGGAGATCTAACTTTTGTGAAACATGCGTGTCTTGAATCTTTGGTGGAACTTGGAGGAGATCTAACTTTTGTGAAACATGCGTGTCTTGAATCTTTGGTAGAACGTGAGAGGAGATCTAACTTTTGTGAAACATGCGTGTCTTGAATCTTTGGTGGAACTTGGCGGAGATCTAACTTTTGTGAAACATGCGTGTCTTGAATCTTTGGTAGAACGTGAGAGGAGATCTAACTTTTGTGAAACATGCGTGTCTTGAATCTTTGGTAGAACGTGAGAGGAGATCTAACTTTTGTGAAACATGCGTGTCTTGAATCTTTGGTGGGACGCGAGAGGAGATCTAACTTTTGTGAAACATGCGTGTCTTGAATCTTTGGTGGGACGTGAGAGGAGATCTAACTTTTGTGAAACATGCGTGTCTTGAATCTTTGGTGGGACGTGAGAGGAGATCTAACTTTTGTGAAACATGCGTGTCTTGGATCTTTGGTGGAACTTGGAGGAGATCTAACTTTTGTGAAACATGCGTGTCTTGAATCTTTGGTGGAACTTGGAGGAGATGTAACTTTTGTGAAACGTTGTTGACGTGAAATTTTGTGCATTGTGATGTGTGGTACTGACCCACAAACTGTGAAGTGTTTAAACGCTTGCTATTTTATCACTTCTGACAGCTTGGTGTCGTATATGTTGTTGACAGCTATGGGGTGCAGTATTTCAAACTTTCCATAATTTATATTCTGGAGCAGGCGTGTGTTGCTCGAGTGAATGTATCTTTAAACCAAGTGTTAGAATCGGTGAACACAGTATTACAAAGGTACAGAATATGCAAGTTGTGTTGATACACAGAGACAGTGAAGAGTATTTATCTACATATAAGTGCTTTGTAATTATTGTAATGTTCAACGGACCGACTGCAAATGTAGCTAGGTCCTCGCTTTTGGTTTCCCACTGTTTATGTTGTTGTAAATATGGAATCTTCCAGCAGTATTTTGTGAGTGTATTTTATGTATATTTTGGTGTGTTGATAAGGTGCACATGCGCGGATGTTATTTAGAATATAGTTAGTTATTTTAGAATCCGTGGAGTTATTGATGAACCTAGGTGCAGTTCTTACATATTTAGTCGTTTTCAGAAGGTTAGGCAAGGTCTGAAGCTGGTGTATCAGTACGCAGCTTTTTGTACACGCCCTGGGAGAGAGAATAATCATGTTTTATTAACATTTTAGGGATCCTTTCTGGTGAACTCTGGCGCCCATACCACGGACCTTTCGATTAATTATTTTTATTAATTACTTTTATTTCAATTATTATTCATAATAATTTAGGATACAATTCTCAGAAAGACTGTCTTATCCCAACCGAAGTCAACATAAGTCATTACAATGACGTCAGTAGGAATGTAGCGATTAAGAGCAATGTTATCATATAAAATACTCAGTCAAATTAAAACCCGCACATTTTCTCACTTTCTCACGAACAGTACTATGGTGCCGATCTAACAGTCCAAAGTTTCAGAGCTGAAATGACCGGGCCGCAGACAGCCGTGGACACTTCTCTGCCATTATTCCGTTAAATGTGCACATTGCTCATTTCAGTCAGAGCCTCAGAGTAGTGATTGAATAGCTCGAATGCTATGATGAACCAGTGTGTTACGTGCCAGTAGTATCAGAAAAAATTATGAATCAGACGAATGGCATGCTGAAGAAGAAAGTTATGTAACTCCCCAGCTACTTCCCGCCAATACTCAGGCAAGCTGTTGTACTCTGTACGCTGCAGTAATCTCTTCTATCGAAGATGAATTGCAACAGAAGACACAAAGCATATCACAACAAACAAGGTCAGTGTAATGTTTTTGTTGATCATTTTTAAGAGCTTTCTATATCGCAGACCTTCACATTTAGTTTTTTCGACTCTGTGATAATAGGGCGTCTTATAAAATTATTTATAGCGTAGGCTGTAGTTCCTTATTCCCTGACTTTACGCACCGATTTTCATTAAATCCTGTTTACCCATTTTCTCGTGACTCGGTACTGATACAGACTTAGCAACAAAAATCCAAATTTTAGAATATCTCTGTTATCAAAGCCCAAGTTGGCAGGTTCGAGCCTGGCTCAGTACGGTTATGCTCAAATATGTCAGCCTCTTGTAGATAAATTTACCGGCACATGAAAAAACTCCCGTAGGAAAAATTCCGACACCTCAGCTTCTCTGAAAACCGTGTAAGTAGTTAGTGGGACGCAAAGCCAATATTATTACTTTTCTTGCTGGTGGCTTTACGTTGTACCGACACAGTAGGCCTTATGGTGACGATGGGATAGGAAAGGCCTAGGAGTTGGAAGGAAACGGCCGTGGCCTTATTTAAGGTGTTACAATGGGAAACCACGGAAAACCATCTTCAGGGTGACGCAACGTGACACCCGTCGACTTATACGGAGCATGCCGCGTAGGTACGAAGCTGTGATAAATGTTCGTGGAGGACATACACCATACTGAAGCTCTCCAACTGTGATAAAAATCCACCGTGGAGGACTGTTATCACTTTGATTTCGCCCCTATTTGGAATTTCCCGTTTTTGTTCTGAAATGAACGCGAATCCATTTTGTATACTTCAACGGTAAAGAATGAAGGTTTAGTTGGTAATATACCTGGGTGTGAAGTATAGTTTTGTGGAGCATGGCATACATTCAAAAACATTTTCCCCTAATGTTTTTGAACTGGGTAGATATCATGGGGCTCGGTACATATGGGCCCCACATTATGATGAATGGTCTCTTCAGAATTGGCATAAAATCCTTTTCACCGTTGAATGTCGCATAAACCTTGCTCGTAACGATCGTCGACAACGCCTTTGGAGGCAGTCTGACAACTTCACATTTCAGACACAATGACCATCTCGTGCAACAAGGTGATGGTTTCCTAATGTTTTGACGTGGCATTATGTGTGGCCACCGCACGGCACTCCTAGTCATGCACGACAATGTCACCGCTGTACGATACAGGGAAGACATCCTCCTACCAATATTGACACCGTATTGCCAGCGTTTTGGAGTAGAATGTGTGTTAGTGGGCGATGATGCGCCCACCTATCATACGATTCTCGTTAATGACTTCGTTCGTTATCACGATATCGCTCGACCAGAGTGGCCGCCCTGTTATACGGACATGAACCCTATCCAGCATGCCTGGGATAAATTAAAGAAAGCTGTTCATGGACGTCACGACCCACCAAACACTCTGCGAAAACTACGCCGAATCACCATTGAGAAGAGGGACAGTTTGTACCAAAATTACCTTGATGACTGGTGGACAGTGTGCCAAGACAAATTCAGGCATGCAACTATGTAAGGGGACGTTCTACCCGGTATTAAAGGTGCTGTATTCAGGAATTCAAATGGAGAAAGCAAAGCTGTATTGTTGTAGAGGCTTTCATTTGTTGTTTTGCTGGGCAGCAAATAACGCTGATATGGTACCTTTGTAATACTCGCGATTTATTGCCATGAAGTGATGCAATACTTTTTTGATGCATTTTCACTGTTGAACGGTCTTATACTGTAAAATAATCGTTTCCGCCCTCTGTCAGCCAAGTATCCAATATAAACGAGGAGCTTGAATAAAAAATTTAGAGGACTAACTGTAGCTGTACGTACTAAGACGGTAAGTTCGAAATCGAAGTTGTATGACTAGATCCAAAGTGTATTCACTGGCCAGTGGCACGTTATCCCAAATCTTGGAACACTTTTTCTGTCTCTTGCCTCAGTCAGTAATTGGGAACATGCATCATTTTCAAAGATATTCTTTTTTTTAAAAGTACACCAATGAAATAGTACGTAAACGTAATACATTGTATTATGTTGCCTTGTTTTCTACCATTAAAAAAAAATATTTAATAGTGCCTTTCCGCAAGGCGAGTGAAACGGCCTCTGACGTAGGCAGCGCGCTGTGACGTCACGATCCAGTACCGCATGGAGCTCTACCAGCCGTTGTGCATCAGCCGTTGCTAAAAGCCGATTGTTTATTATTCATGATCGCGAATAACTTCGAAATGACAGAAGAAAGGTTCAAAACAGCACAGTCAGACAATCTACCATGTGTAGACGTCATCATTCTTGAAAAATGTGACTTTTGTGGCCGCAGAAATTAGCGGATAACAAGCAAGTTTGTAAGTGGCGTCTTTTATATACGTGCAATGTACTGTAACCCATAGTATTAGGATAACAACGAACCTGGATAGATATCACATCACTTTCAACATATCCTTCTAGACTGATTCCCCTATTAAAGAATAACATTACATTTTCGGGCTTTCAGCATTAGTAAAGTAAGAAATCGGATTTCAGCACTAACATAACATAACATAACATAGTCCGCTTCTGTGGTGTAGTGGTTAATGTGTGCCACTCCCGGAGGCCCGGTTTCGATTCCTGGCTCTGCCATGAAAGTTGAAAACAAATAGTACGAGGGCTGGAACGGGGTCTACTCAGCCTCGGGAGGTCAACTGAATAGAAGGGTTTCGAATCCCACCTCAGCCATCCTCGAAGTGGTTTTTCGTATTTTCCTACTTCTCCTCCAGGCACCTAAGGCCACGGCCGTTTCCTTCCCTCTTCCTTGTCTATCCCTTCCGATCCTCCCATCCTCCAACATGGCCCCTGTTGAGCATAACAGGTGAGGCCGCCTGGGCGAGGTAATGGCCCTCCTCACCAGTTTCATCACCATACTCAAAGTCTCACGTTCCAGGACACTGCCCTTGAAGTGGTAGAGGTGAAATCCCTCGCTGAGTCCGAGAGAAAACCAACCCTGAAGGATAAACTGATTAAGAAAGAAAGAAAGAAAGAAAGAAAGAAGGAAAGAAAGAAAGAAAGAAAGATCATAGTACTGTAGGTCTATAACCTATCATTTCTGAAAAAATATATATTTATTGTTGGGGCAACTGGCCTACCCACTTCCGGGGCCCATGAAAGAGAATTAAATATCTTTGTGGAGGGAAAAAGTTAAACATGATAAAGATAAATATGACTTCATCTAGTTTCCACAAGTTGGGCTGAGTGGTTCAGACGGTTGAGGTGCTGGCCTTCTGACCCCAACTTGGCAGGTTCGATCCTGGTTCAGTCCGGTGGTAGTTGAAGGTGCTCAAATACGTCAGCCTCGTGTCGGTAGATTTACTGGCACGTAAAAGAACTCCTGCAGGACTAAATTCCTGCACATCGGCGTCTCCGAAAATCGTAGAAGTAGTTAGCAGGGCGTGAAGCCAATGACATTAATTACATTTGGCTTTTAATAAGCTGAGCATATCAGGAAAGAAAAGTGTCCTGGTGACATTTTAGTCGCTCAATACAGGAATGTCTTTGGGTGCTGTGACTTTTACTTTTTTTGTTTTGTTTTTGCTGTTTGCTTTACGTCACAACGTCACATATAGGTCTTATGGCGACGATGGGACAGGAAAGGCCTAGGAATGGGAACAAAGTGTCCGTGGCCTTAGGTACAGCCTCAGCATTTGCCTGGTGTGAAAATTGAAAACTACGGAAAACCATCTTCAGGGCTGCCAGCAGTGGGGTTCAAAACCTTCTATCTCCCGGATGCGATCTCACAACTGCGCGCTCCTGACCGCACGGCCAACTCGCGCGGTATTTTTACCCTTCGGTTTATTGACTTGGCTTGTATAAACTAAAACTTAGGCTAAGTTGGATAATATTTTAAACACCTACATCACTATTTTCACCTGTGTGCAATTATGTTATTTATTTCATTAATGTTATTATAATTATTATAATTGAGCATTGTTAACTTATAAGACCCCAACAGACAAGCATTGGTTTTGTGTAGAGTTATACATTTGTTAAATTCACGTTGTTTCCTTTCATGATGTACACGCCTATTCTTTGTTACATTATAGTGTATTTAGATATAGCCTAAATTTCGTTACCAATTAAGCTCTTCAATAAAGACATACATAACTGTCCCATGCCAAGATATATTGGTAGAATTAGAGCTGTCAAAATGGTTCATAACCCCATTGATTTATTATCTTGACATGGATCACCCAAAACATAGGTTAGGTTTGGAGAATACTTTAATAATCAGCATTATTTAATGCACTGTTTATTACTTTCATATTCCAAGATGTAATTGAAGCATTTAAATAAAGCATCATACATTAAAATTTAAAGTTTTACCTCTAGAACAGCTGACATGGAAAAGTGATTTGAAAATTCAAACAAATTTATCTTATGTTAAAATCTTCAAAAAATAAACTGTAGACTCTTCCGATATATCACCAGCATTTCTCCGGCTCGCCAAAATCCATTTCTCCCTAGTTTTAGCGTCTTTGGAACATGTATAAACAATTTGTTTGGTATGGTATGCGATGTGCTATTGAACATCGGAACTCTACACCATTTATAAGTTTTCTGCCTCACTGTTTGCGCAGGATTCATTTTAAGTCTAAAATATACCACTCAGATTATTATCCGATGTATAGACCTCGAATTTAACCATACTAGACACTAACGTAAAGTAGAAATACGCGAAGGGTATCCTGCTTCTCACAGCGCACTATGTGTTATTTCGTCTGCTAATTCAGTCAACCTGTACGATGACGTCAGACCAATGATATCGCGTACTTGCGTGACGTGATATTTTCGTAGATTTTTATCATGTTTTGAGTTATTATTTGTACATTCTGATCACATTTTGGAATTCTGCATGCAATTTTGAATCAGATTAGCATATTTTTAATTAAAACCCCGGATCATGCATGTTCCCTATTACAGAGAATGGCTCAATGTGTTTCATTGCTGCACACAACACACTATATCTACCTGTCACAGACTAATGTCTACGATAGAACAAAAGTAATGTCCTCACATTCCCCAATGGAGGTGAGCTGCATAGAGTTTTGTTAATCACATACTAGCCGCCCGTCTCTCCCCGCCCCATATCGATCTTAAACGTCTGGCACGACTTTAATCAAACTCAGGCCTCTGAGGATGGCAGCTAATGCCACTAACCGTCACACTGTGAAAATTGACGTTGTTAGGATTATTTTCTGCCACAGCGTTTGTAGCATAGTGCAACACGTGAGGTTTGTTCGCTTTTTCAAATCCATCCAGTCATATAACTTCGTTTAAGAAGAGTAATTGTCACCGAGCTCGATAGCTCCAGTCGCTTAAGTGCGGCCAGTATCCAGTATTCGGGAGATCGTGGGTTCGAACCCCATTGTCGGCATCCATGAAAATGGTTTTCCGTGCTTTCCCATTTTCACACCAGGCACATGCTGGGGCTGTACGTTATATAAGGCCACGGCCGCTTCCTTCCCCTTCCTAGCCCCTTCCTGCCTCATCGTCGCTATAAGACCTGTCTGTGTCGGTGCGACGTTAAGCAAATAACAAAAAAAAAAAGAGTAATTGTCCCGCTTTAGATACGGTAACTGAATATTATATCATTATCCGAGATATTGATATACAGATACTCCCATCAATATTCGGTCACTCTGATTTTTGACACACTTTTATTGGGTAGTTATTCTTACACTATAATGATAAGATATAATACAAGAAAACATGTAGGAACACATGATAACACGTTCTACAACCATTGTGATGTAAGTCAAACTCATTTGACAATCATTTGTAAGCCATCTGTCGTACGTTAAACAAAAGCAATAATTCCAGTGCCACCTCGAAAATATTTGGTCACTATACGAAAAGCAGCATAAACTCGCATAATTCACAACCCTGTTACACATTCAGTACTTTGTAGGTCCACCTTGATGTTTTATGACTCTTCTAGTCGATTCGGCATACTGGCGATAACTTTCTTAATATAAATAGGTCTTCATACCGCCCATTCTTGTAGCAGTCTCCTCTTCAAGTCTGTGTGGAAAATTGGTGGTCGCAATTGCAGTGCTGCCTTCATTTGACTCCACACATTCTCGATGGGGTTCAGGTCGGGTGATTGTGGTGGAGTCTCCAAAATCTTGGGTCATTTGTACAACAGCCACTCCCTGACAAGTTATGACTTATGCTTGGAGTCTTTATGTTGATAGAACTTGAAAGTACGCTGTATGCCAAGTTATTCCGCAGATTGTCGCAAATTGTTTTTGAGGATAGCCAAATAGCCCTCTTTTGTCAAAGTGTGTTCACTGGAACTCGGTGCAGCAACCCTGTTCGATGCAACATCCCCACACCAACTTCCTCCACCATGTTTTACCGTTGCTTGTAAATTGCTTGTTTCCAGTTCCTCCTGACGTTTCCGCCACACCAATTGCTTTCCGTCGGACCCGAAGACGTTGAACGTTGACTCATCAACAAATAACACATCCTCCCGCTAAACACTAGGTTTACTTACATAGGTTTTTGCGAACTCTAGCCGTTTCTTTTTAATTACCGCACTAATGTATGGTTTCCTCCTAGCTCTTCTCCCAAAGAACTCATTCCTTCGCAGTGCTCTTCGCACGGTTTCAGTACCACACTCCTCTAAAACAGCTGTTGCCAGTTTCGGAGCACTAATTTTCGGATTTCATTTCACATTCCGAAGCACAAACCGCTCCCCTCGTTTTGTCAGCCTTCTTGGCCTGACTGTCTGGGGAACTGAATCAAGTCTGTCTTCATTTTTGAATCGTCTTATTATATCTCCAACTGTTATTCTGCTTATGTTAAGCATCTGTAATATCTTTCTATGCGATTTACCTCGAGCATGATGTAATATCACAAGCTGGCGTTCTTAAAACGTGGTATTGTGTTATCTTTTGCACTCCATTTGATACCAGTCCTTAACACTGTAGCAAATGACTTCGGCACGACGTGTTTTGCGGCACCACACTATGGAACTGAACGTTTTGCAGCGCTATCTGCCCTGTTTGTGCCAATGAATACAACGGCAATCCCGGCCTTTCCGGGTGACCGAATATATTTGAGGCGTATCATTTCACCCATGTGCGCAATGTTCTTTCTTTTACAGCATACTGTACATCACTGCTGCCTGATTCGGCATAAGCAACCACATGTACAGTAGTTCCATTACTAAGACACATTTGATTTCACATTCTGATCATGGTTGCGTTATTGTCATCACTTTCTCGCGATTTTATCAGTGGCCGAATATTTATGGGAGTGACTGTAGATATGAATCCATCATTTTATCCGTTGTTAATACTGTATGTTGGATGTGAGAATATCTGGAAACAGATTGTACAATAGTTTGTCGAGTTCGATCTTGCTGTTAAAGTAAGGTCAGTGAGGGTTTCGAGTCTCAAAGGAAACGAGCCGTACAATGTTTTATTGATCTTGGCTAACCAGACGAGTGCTTTGGCCTAAGGGAGAAGTGCATTACCATTGTCTCATCCCGCCAGTTTCTGTTGTACAAGATCGATTGTGTCAACTCTCTGTTTCTCTTTGCTGGGCTACATGGGTGTCTGAAGCTACACACGATTGTTCTCGATTTTCATTCCTTGGAGTGGTCCATCTGTGCAGTTTACTTTGCTCAGGCGAGATATAGAGATGGTGAAGGGAGCTTGCAAGGATAAGAACAAATCATTCTGGTCTGGAAAAGAGTATTCTAACAACATCTCGCCAGCGATGATCAAGATTGTCACTTATCTGTATAAGCAATACGGAGTTTGAAGCTAGGTTAACCATACATCTGTCGAATAAAACTTCCGATATAATTAGAAGGGAAAACGTTTTCAAATTGACCATTCTACTCACATTTAAAGGTTCCGCATCACATACGTATCGTTCAAGATACGTAACACAAAAATGGACCTGATTCATATAAGTGTAATATATTTGCATTAAGTCCTGCTTAACAAACCTGAAAACAAAATTGTATATGTACACGACCGCAGCTTTAATTTCTCAGATGGACCTTTTTCACACCAATCTTGGCAACGTAAAAATAGGATACCACAACCTCTTGTTCATATACAAGATTGATTCCGCCTTGGCTTAACCGTTCATAAAGGCGCCAAGTCATTCATCCAGTTTTTCTCAGTCAGTTCAATCTTGTCTTGTATATTATGTGGTCAGTCAGGCATGTTCAGTGGAGTTCGTATCTGGAGAACAGACAGACTGCTCCATTCGGATGATACCAGCCCGATGAAAAAAGGTGTTTACGATGACTGTACGAAGGATTCTCAAGTTATCGCACATTAATAAAAATTTTCAAAACGCTGACAATACGGTTTTGTTTTTTTGTTTTGTTTTTTGGTCGGAGAATGACGTCCCTGTGAATATCATTGACTAACCCACAGAAGGCAGTATTACTGCATTAAAAATAATACGTGAATGTTATTAACAACGTATTCATTTATTTGGCAAAGTTATTAAGAGATGTGTTTTCCCATTTTTACTAAAACGTCAGCCAATCATGAAATATTCGTAAGCTATTCAACAAATTAAGCTGTTTTAAAAAAGCTACTGCCGGACTGAGTAGCTCAGACGATTGAGCCGCATGCCTTCTGATTCCAACTTTGCGGGTTCGATCGTGGCTCAGACCGGTGGTATTTTCAGGTGCTCAGATACGTCAACCTTCTTCTTCTTTTTCTTATTCTTATTATTCTTTTCCCACAGCTTTTTCCCACACCTGTGTGGTCGCGGGTGCGAACTACGTCGCACATGTGAATTTGGCCCTGTTTACGGCCGGATGCCCTTCCTGACGCCAACCCTGTATGGAGGGATGTAATCACTATTGCGTGTTTCTGTGGTGGTTGGTAGTGTAGTGTGTTGTATGAATATGAAGAGTGTAGGGATGGACACAAACACCCAGTTCCCGAGGCAGAATAATTATGCAGAAGCGATTAAAATCTCCGACCCGGCCGGGAATCGAACCCGGGACCCTCTGAACCGAAGGTCAGTACGCTGGCCATTCAGCCAACGAGTCGGATTCGGATACGTCAACCTTGTGTTGGTAAATTTACTGGCACGTAACAGAACTGCGCGACAAAATTCCAGCACCTCGGCGTCTCCGAAAACCACCAAAAGTAGTTAGTGGAACGTAAGAGCAATCACATTATTATTATTATTATTATTATTATTATTATTATTATTATTATTATTATTATTATTATTATTATTACGAAGGTTATGCCGAAAGTTTTTAGCAGCGCATAAACCGTAATTCTGAGGACAATGGGATTATTTTCATTTGAAAAAGCTATGTTTTTCGACCTTGGAACATGCGCGCGCAACCCCTCCAAGTGGTGGTAGTTCCTCCACAGCGAGGGAAGAAAGCACAGGCAGTGCTGAGTCAGACACGGTGCAAGATGGATCTGTCGCGCCGCGATTTTCGAGCAATTATTTTTTTATGAAATTAAGTGCCGAAGAATGCCATTATTTTTTGCTGCGCGTTTTTGGTGAGACTGTCCCTTCTAGAGCCACAGTTGGAAATTGGTTTCGCGATTTTTCAAGGGGTCGGCAGTCAATTGAAGATGAACCTCGTCCCGGTCGCCCAGCAACAGCTGTGACTAAAGAAAACATTGATGCTGTGAGGGAAATGATCAAAGCAGATCCACATCTTACATTTTGTGACATTGAAGGGATCTTAAATATTGGGTCAAGAGCAGCGCAGACCATCGTTCACGATTATTTAGGCCTTACCAAGAGATGTGCCCGTTGGGGGCCACATTCCCTGACAGAAAGCCAAAAGAAGGAGAGAGTGGACTGGTGTCATTTCATGCTGGAAAAATTCAGTGGAGGGCAGTCCGAAGACACCTACAATATCGTCACAGGTGATGAAACATGGGTCTACCATTATGACCCTGAAACGAAGGGACAGTCTTCTGTGTGGTGCTTTCCAGGTGAGGAACCATCCACAAAAGTTCGACCAAGTCGGAGCTCCGGAAAGAAGATGGTGGCAAACTTTTTTTTTTTTTTTTTTAATAACGAAAATGGGGCATCTCACCTCTGTGACCCTGGACACACGTCGTACAGTCAATGCTGAATGGTACGTGAATGATTGTCTTCCCAAAGTCCTCGCCACTTGGAAGTCACAGCACCCAAAGTCCAAGAGTGGGCACCTTCTGCTGCATCACGACAATGCATCTGCACACAGGGCTGCCAGAACAATGGACTTTTTGGAAAGGGAAATAGTGCGAGTGTTACCTCATCCCCGCTATTCACCTGACCTGGCCCCATGTGACTTCTTTCTGTTCCATAAGACCAAGGAAAAAATACGTGGGCAGCGGTTTTCGTCAGAAGAAGAGGCTATTGCTGCGTACGAGAGTGCAATACGTGACATCCCGAAAGAAGCTTGGACTGAAACGTTTTCTAAATGATTTCAGAGAATGGAAAAATGTATAGTGCTAATGGAGAGTATTTTGAAAAGTTGTAATTGTTGTTTCGCAAATAAAACATTTTTCTCACACTCTGCTAAAATCTTTCGGCATAGCCCTCGGATTATTATTATTATTATTATTATTATCTCTTAGTTCTGGCTGATAATTTCTCTCTGCGTATTTCTGTTTCAAGGAGACAGAGAATTGAATTATTGAGATACCAAGGAAGGATGCAGATTTCCTCTTTAAATCCTAAGTTAATTACTATTTTATAGGGACGTGCGATTTGAGTCGCGTAGCTGTGAGCTTGCATTCTACAGATGGCGTATTCGAATCTCGTCTGCACTCCTGAAGATGGTTTTCCGCAGTTTCGAATTTTCACACCAGGCAATTACTGGGGCTGTACCTTAATTCAGCCCATGGCCGCTGCCTTCCTTCTCCTAGCCATTTCCCATCCTTGCTTCGCTGAACACCTTCGATGTGTTAGTGCGACGATAAACCGCTGGCAAAAATAAAAACTTGTTCTATAGAAAAGTATTATGCCGGATCTCCTCTGTCGTTCTATGGATCATCATTTAGTTTGCTCACAGGTAGCCAGTCCATTGCCTTTCTTATCTACGCGGCTCAACTTCTTTCATCCGTGTTCACTTTTCCCGTGTGGTCTAATTTGTTGTTGTAGGAAATGTATTGTTTGTTAAATCAAACTGTAGAATTAATTTTCATGTTGCTTTGGCATATTGTGCTGTGTTCAACCGAGTGAGAGTTGATGGCGTTAGAGCACAAAGAGGGTAGAGTGAACGACCGCCACCTGGGATCGCCGCGGGGGATAAGTAAACGACGCGGCTGGAGTGACTGCGAGGCAATGTAGAGACAAAAACTCAGAACTTCGCTTTTCGTAAAAGTAGTCTGGTGATGATGTAGGCTACTCTCAGTTTACTAATGGTATGGATAGCATTAGGAATGCCAATTAAGGTATTCTCTAAATAAACTATTTATTATGTACGAGTTCTTCTGAGCACACTTTCATTTAATTCACGTTCATATATTTGTTGTGACTGTATAAAACTTGAGAATCATATAGATAGGGCGCATTTGAGTGATAACTTTCCAGGTAACTAAAAGCATTTTAAATTAATTTGTTCTAGTGGTTTAACATCATACTATCACATCGAACATTTCCGAGCAAGGAAGGTAAAAGGCTATGGTTGGGAGGGTAAGCTGCCATGCCCTTAATTAGGTAACAGCCCCGGCATTTGCTTGGTGTGAAAACGAGAAACAACGGAAAACTATCTTCAAGGCTGCCGGCGGTGGGATTCGAAACCACCATCTCCCTAACAGAAGCGCACGTCTACGCGACTCGAATCACGCAGCTAACTCGCTCGGTGTAACAAATAAAATGAAATTATATCTGCTGGTGATAGCTATACTTAGTGTGATGTCACAAATAAGACTAAAAACTATTAATTTGATGAACAAGTATAGATAGTATACGAGTACCTCACCTCGTGAGCGTTTAATAATAATAATAATAATAATAATAATAATAATAATAATAATAATAATAATAGTAATAAGTGCGTGGTAACAAGCGATATCGTCACAGTCCGCAGTTGGAATCCGAGCCGTTGCCATTGCACGTGGAATTTTGAGATGAAAAGCCTCGTTACTGTTGTTCGGATTCCACGTAAAACTGGACGTCCTTGACAATGACGACGATATCCGCAGTCACGCAAAACTGCAAACTTGCTGTTTTATTATTATTATTATTATTATTATTTTATTATTATTATTATTTTATTATTATTATTATTATTATTATTCGTAAATGTGAATGTCTGAATATTTTCCTATTTACTACAACATCTTACTCTGTTGAATACTTTTTTGAAGCTGCCACAAAACATTTCCATTTTAGGTTTTTGCTTGCAGCCTCTCATACGTTATAACCCAGGCCAGGTGACGATATACTCACATAATTAGTTATGCTTACTCGTAGATGGGAAAAGTGGGCTGGCCTGTTCCTTCTAAGAAGCAATGAACAAGCAAACTTGTAAGTAAGAAGTAGTGTTCTTGTACGTAAGGCAATAAAATCAGATAACACACACACATATATATATAATGACATGTGATCAAACAATAACTTACAGAACTCAATCACTTAGATTATCTCTCGCAAAGCTTAGATCACCCCAGAAACGAATACATCACCAGTCTCCTCTGTGCGTAGTAAGAGTGGAGTACTCTCAAGTTGGGAGCATGGGATGGCGATCACAGAGTCTCTAGTTCTGACTGACATTGCTTCCTCTTATTTGTGCTTGGCTACTCTTCACTTGGTCAACTCATGTATTGTGTTTACTAGGTCTAGGGAGTCTTTTTGGTTTTCCCGCCGTTCATCGTCATTCTTCGCAAAGACGGACCTTTTCCTTTCCCCTTCTGATTAAAGTTGGTGCTTCTCTGTAAAACCGTAATCATCACCATCACCAATTATATTGCCTTCAGAGCTGGGAGAAGTGAGTAATAACAGGCTTTGATGAATACAAATTACATTAGAAGATGTAAACGTGATCTCCATCTAAGATCAGTTGATGATGTCAGGTTCCTGCGTGCAGTAGCTGAATTATTTGAATATTACCGGAAAACAATTAAGCTTGTAGTTTTACGTGACTGGTAACATCGTGGCCATAACCTCGGGACTACCAACTTTGCGTGGATTCCGAACCACAGGGACGTGATTTTTCATTTCAATAAAGGCCCGTACATTGGTCAGTCATATAACACATCGCAATGTAAAGTGGCAGACACTCTATTAATTGTGCTTTGTATAAGTTTTCTTAATGTTGCATATAGCATTCGCCGCTATATTAAGTAAACGTAGCATTCCACTCGACTGCAGGGACATTTACGAATAAGGCAGGTATAGGCATCTTTTATATAGTGAGCCTGTGTCGAGTCATGGGCAGCATTGGCAGTGTATATCACCCTGATACGAAGATACTACACTAACTATTTCATAACCTTACAGCAGGCAACTACTTGACTGAACAACACATGATAGGTCTTAAATAATACCGGAGCTCCCGGTGCTGCAGATGTTAAAGAAAATACTAACTACGGACAGTAAACACCCAACATTATCTTTTTTTTCTTTTTTTTTTTTCCCCAATTTCGTTTTTACTGCGATTCGGGATAGCTGCCAATTTTAATTTCCAAGCACGATGTGATTTCTCGATATTCACAGACTGACTAAGGCTTTACAAGAAAACCATTTCGGTTGGATTAGACTGATTGCAATGGAACTTTCAGGATTATGAATAACTACATCAATAACATTATTATTACTACAAAACTGAGACACGTGGCTAATTACGGATTTTGATTAATGCAAATTTCTTTAGGCGTAGAACTAATCCAAGTCGTCATCAGCTAACCGGTCCGAGCGATCCGCTGTTTTCCAGCAAATAATTATAACACTGCCGTTGATTTTACGGCAAAATGATTCCTAATATTAAATCCGGGATATGTTAATTAATCAAACAGTGCTCTTGTAAGTGGAGCACGCCGTTTTACCGTACCGTAGAAGACTTCAGGTCGTATGTGGGGAGCTTTGTAGTTGCAATAATTTCAGAGTTCTGTGACTTGCTTCACTGTGGTAATTACTCCGCTTGTTTGTTTGTCGTGTGTTTTGGGAAACACACTTAAGACGCCAGCTACATTTGCCTTAGTTTTGTTTTTAGAACTGAACACAGTTTATGTGCAAGACGAGGATGATACGAGAGTGTAGTTCTGTTGGATGTTCGTGAAGCGGAGGATGCTTAAGAGCTCGGAGCTCCAGATGATTAGCTTAGCAATAATGCCAATTTTGAGGCCCCACTTAGTTCCAGTAAGTTATCTTTATTGTCTGACTGCACACTTCTCTGTAAGTTTGGTTTCTGTGGAGAGGCGAACATTTCTGTTTCACTGATTGGGAATATGAATTTTAATCTAAGAATACAACATTTCGCCTGAGTTTATCACTAAGCTTGATGGTTGGAACGACACAGTTTGATACCAACAGTGTTATTACAGTGTACAACTAGCATCTTGGGAAGCTGTGCCTTTCCTGCTGATGAACCCACTGTCTTACAGAGGTAAAACGTTGCCATTTTAGATTGAGAAGCGTATATTAACACTAAACATTTCTTTCTTATTGGATATGTAATCACAATAGCTGTTGTGTACCCGTCGTTGACGTGTTAGTTCTGTGATTGCAGCAGCAGTGCCACCTAGCGGTGATGAGTGATTGCAGAAGAGAAAGGGAATTAGCACACCTCAGCTTAGAACAGTAGTCTGTCGGTGTAATGTTATTGTTGATAAATTGCAAAGCAGAGCCATCTCCGTACGGGCCATGAGCGTTCTTGGAGGAGTGAAAGGTAAAGGTTTCCACTTTCCGTAACCTCAGCACTAAGTGAGATGTGTGGTTAGCTCCATGCCCGGTCGCCTTTGCTTCCAGGAATTACCATTTCGTATTTTTTTTCTGTTTCCTGATTCGGAATCGAACCCACGCCCTATTCGGTGAACCGAGCACAACTTTACCGCCTCGGCTATGCATCCCCTTTAGGACATCGTCGGTCATTACATTTTGTTTCTTTCTGGCTCGACTGTATTAAGGCATTCGAGGCCTGTCTTCCCCCCTTTCCCCTTTCCTTTTATGATTTGGTTTTGTAGCTTCTCAAAACAACCACACCAACCATCAATGCAGTCGGCTTGGTTGTTACCTTGACGACTGGACACTATTTCCACATCAGTCATGCTCGCATTTGATGTACTTAGCAATAGGAATTTCAATTCGTGAATATCTCCATAAGTCTTACGGTAAAAGTAATTTTTTTAAAGCCACACACCATGAAGGAGCCATCGCAGGGGACATATAACAAAACATCAAAATGTTGTACCACACCAAGCATTTATTGTAGGGTAACAAACATTTGCAGGATTCGTTAGTACGGTGTTGGAATCGTAGGAAGTAGCACCTCACACCATCACATCTCTCGCAGGGGCGATCCGCCGCTCTGTAATGAAGCGTGCTTCACTACACTTGTGTCTAGGGGATGACGGAGGTGCTGCCATACAGAATCTCTTACGATAGTGTAATTTATATAAGTATATTTCAGTTATTCCTATGTTGGTCTCGTCATTCTATAGACACAAGTGAGAGAGTACATTCTGTTTCACTTGACAGTTTACCTCGTGGGTCACTTGGAAATTTGAAAAGCGCTGTTGTTATTAACTTAAGAAATCATACAATATAAGTACATAATATACAGTAGATCAAATAGTGAATGTGATAGTATGAAACTTACCTAAATACAATTCTGGGCCCCTTCAGCTGAACAGGGGTGCTTTTTCGAGAAAGCTTTTCAAGAAATAAATAGGCCTACATTAAAAAGTGACTCTGACACAAGAGACTTTGGTATTTATTTCGAGGCCAATTATAAACAGTCCGCAACTAGCTAGGCCTATTGTAAAATTCTCAATGCTGGGCTCAACACTAACGTGCATCTAGAGCGCATACATGGAATAATAAAACACATATAAGGGGGGGGGGGGGGGGTGAAGAAGCCTAAGAGACTGGACATCGCAATCCATATCCTCAAGTCATGCGATTTGAAAGAGATAAACTTTAAAACCGCCTTATTTACATTAATAAAGGCAAACTTAACAAATAAGACCAAGGCATGCCAATTCATTATTATTACAACCACGAGAAATTACTTGCGGCAAGGATGTATGGAATGTTCCGTCCGCGAAGAAAAATGAACTGTATGATGTCCGAAGAAGGGTTAAACGAATAACAACTGTGACCTGAAGTGTACAGAGTGCTATACCTGCATTCATTCGTATGTTTGTACATGCCACGATTCCTCCATTAAATTCAATATGTGCAAACATACACACGTAGTGGTTAAATATATTGGTGGTGCTTATGAACAAAATTTAGAATCGGGCACAAATTTAGTCATTCAGGAAGCATCTTCAAACGAAGAAAAGGAAATTATTGTGAAGGAACTGCGTAATCCGCTGAAAAGAAGGCTATGTAAGTGAGGACTTGTCCGGCCCCGCGGTGTAAGGGGCAACGCGTCGGCCTGTCACCCGGTGACCCCGGGTTCGATTCCCGGCTGGGTCAGGAGTTCTTAATTGTAAATGATTAATATCCCTGTCCTGGGGACTGGGTGTTTGTGTCGTCCTTAACGTTCCTTTCCTCACATTCAACACTCTAGACTTCCTCCATTCCAGTTACACGCAGGTGCAAGTAGGGGCAAAAGATCTTTATAGGTCGACGCTCCGAACAAATAGAAATTTAAAAAAGGTGAGGCCATAGAACAGCGCAGTGCCAAGCTCCGAGAAAAATTTGAAAGCATTCTCGCAACAACAGAATCACCAGAAAATGTAGATATAATTGAGAAACACCTCTAACCAATAATCCCAACTATACAAGCCCATAGCACAAAAGCAATGATCAGCACAGAACAAATACCGTCAACTTCAAAGAGGATAAAATTTGAAACACAGCGATGATTATTTTCCACGAACAAGCCCCGTAAGAAAACTTCTTTGTCCTTGCCAAGGTCTGCCGAGAGCGGACAACAGGTAATTCCTGCAAATTTGTTACTCCGCTAAACAAAATATATTACAGGCCCTAATTCGGTACAATAAACTGTTTTATAGGAGCAATCCTAAATACTACAGCTACGGTAACAACTACTGTATGGGTGAATTGTGTAAATATTTTGTCAAATGTATATATACGTTGTTGCAAAACCAAAGTATTCGTGAAAAGAAGTTAAAAGTGATGAGCTAACGATGTTAAACAGCAAGCATTGTTCAGCTGAAGGGGCCCAGAATCGTATTTAGGTAAGTTTCATACTATCACATTCACTATTTGATCTACTGTATATTATGTACTTATATAGTATGATTTCTAATTTAAGTTAATGACAACAGCGCTTTTCAAATTTTCAAGTGACCCACGAGGTAAACTGTCAAGTGAAATAGAATGTACTCTCTCACTTGTGTCTAGAGAATGAAGACCGAGCTCGATAGCTGCAGTCGCTTAAGTGCGGCTAGTATCCAGTATTCGGGAGATAGTGGGTTTGAACCCCACTGTCGGCAGCCCTGAAAATGGTTTTCCGTGGTTTCCCATTTTCACACCAGGCAAATGCTGAGGCTGTACCTTAATTAAGGCCACGGCCGCTTCCTTCCCATTCCTAGCCCTTCCCTGTCCCATCGTCGCCATTAGACCTAACTGTGTCGGTGCGACGTAAAGCAACTAGCCATTTTCACACCAGGCAAATGCCGGGGCTGTACCTTAATTAAGGCCACGGCCGCTTCCTTCCAATTCCTAGGCCTTCCCTACCGCATCGTCGCCATAAGACATATCTGTGTCGGTGCGACGTAAAGCAAATAGAAAAAAAAAAGAGTGACGAGACCAACATAGGAATAACTGAAATATACTTATATAAATTACACTATCATAAGAGATTCTGTGGCTATTAAACTGATTAGCGGTACGTAATTCTAAAAAGTAACAGCTGTTCGCATTCATGCTACTGGCCATTGTGAGTGCTGCTGGCTGCACCTCGCGGAAATGCTTGGTGGGACGGGCTAAATGCCGAGATTACCCGGGCAGTTCAGAGTACAGCCGATTATGGCTGCACCTAGACACAAGTCATCACTACGGTGTCGCTGCAGCTCGCTTTCTCTATCCACTGCCTGCATCTTTATCTCGTCATCGGAGCTACAGTTCATTTTCATCTTGAGGTTCTTGTTGTATGAGAGTCTCGGTCGCCCTATTCCCTTTTCGTCAAGAACTTTCCCTTCCATGATGTAGTCTCATTAGGTGGCCAGGCAATTTTACCTCCCATTTATCTATTTCTTTGATGAGACTTCTCCTTTCATTTACCTCTCTGAACATTATGGTGCTACTTTTGCTTTCAGTCCAGCTTGTTCGGTTTAATCATCTCAGAAATGGTTATTTCTGAGGTGGTTCTGGTCTGTCCTTTTCTTATTTTCCTACGGTCCTTATTTCACTCCCATAGATTAGTACACTCCACACATAAGATATAACAACCTTTTCCCTGGTCACAAGTTTATTTTTATTGAAACGAAAAAGAAATATCCATGCCAAATTTCAGCTCAGTTGGTCGTGTTGGCTTGGCGTAATTGACCGAAAAATAAAACACATCATCTAAGCTATTACGCGATTCTTTGCAAATAATTCCGGAAATATATTATCGGTCGATAGATCGAAACAAAACTTAGTCATGTGGCAGTTCCTACTGAGAATACCTGTGCAAAATTTCCTGAAATTCCGCCCAGCGGTGTAGACGTGATGTGGTTTCGGAAGGTAGACATGCGTCATTTCATTTTTATATAGAGAGATTAATCTTGTGCCGCCTGTCTCCGTAGCTAACTGGGGCGCTGATTTCGATTGCCGGCTGTGCCGGGGAATTTTAACCTTCATGGGTTAATTCTTCTGGCTTAGGGACTGGGTGTTGATGCGTCATCCACATTCATTTCGTCCTAGGTAGGGCCGCACCCTCATTGACGCGTAGGCCGTCCATGGGCGTCAACTCAAAAGACCTGTATCAGGCTTCTCCAGAGGCCATACACCAAAAGATATGTTTGGTTACCTGGTTCTGGAAGCGACTTTCTACTGGCCGCGAGTTCATCATGAAATCCATCGCAGTATACAATATTGATAAAGAGAACTGAACGAACCCTTCGAAATCTGCAAACTTTTATCCTTAATTGTCAAATCTGTGGTAGTTTTATTTTGCTATTAATGAAATTTGTCCTTACGAATAATGTGTCATCAGAGTAGACCTTCAGTGACAGTTCGTTGTAGTTTTGTTGTATATGTAGCTGAGATAAGTCACCTTGAGACATTGATTTGTGTTGAAAAAAGTTATTTCCATTGTATGTAATGCAGGAGAAATTGGAAAGGAGTTTCACAACTCCGACTGGGAATTAAATACAGCTTATATTTTTTTAGCACTGCGTATTTCACATCGAAATGGGGTAAGTTGTGCATTAAAAAGGAGTAAACAACATCTGTAAAAGTTTGTCTTATTATTTAAATAATTTTCTGTTCGGCTGTGCGTATTCTCTAAGTAGCGCTCATAATTCTTTTGACATAGAGTTTTCGACCTCTAAACGATAGCAGCACAAACACAGACGATCTAGCTATGGTGTGTAAGGGTGGAGGGGAGTTGTAGCGTTTACTACAGTGAATGTTCAAAAGTCCTTTGACAAGAAGTTTAGATATTTTATTCTCAATTTTGAATTTCTGTGTGTTTCAGGGTAGTTGAAAATCATTAACCAGTCCAATGCAATCTCCTAAGCGTAAAGAGTACTCCTTTGAGTTTAAGGAGGCAGTAGTATGTGCCTTGCAGAAGGAGAGCTCTCAGGCAGAGGTTGCTTGTACGTTTAACATATCAAAACAACTGGTATCTGTCTGGAAAATAACTGTACACAGTAAGTGGTCATGTACACAATAAACCATGGCAAGGTCTACTTCTGAAAAACAACCGAGAGAATAGATAGACTAATTTGAAGGCCATCAGTAGCAGACCCTAGAAAGACAGATCGACATATCACTGCTGATCTGAGGCAGAATTATGGAATAGATGTCCATGTATCTGCTGTACAACGTAGTTTAAAAGATCACACGCACGCACGCACACGCACACGCACACACGCGCGCGCGTCTAAGGACTGGATAGCTTACAAATAAACCGGAATTTTTTAACAGTTTGATATCTGAATGGAAAGATCACAATACAAGGATAAAGTCGGAATTCAAGAGGACAAATTGGGGCAATTATTCATTTATAGGAAGGGGAGTTGGCGATTGAAATAATTTACCAGAGAATATTTTCTATAAATTTCCAAATTCTTTGCAGTTATTTAAGAAAAGACTAGGTAAACAACAGATAGGTAATCTGCCACCTGTACTTTGCAGGCAGATATGTGGATATACAGTAATATGATACTGATTCGCATGTTCTATTCAACATAGTCTCCATTCTTGTCCAATACCTCTCACCGAAAGCGCCGTAACAATTCACGCGTGCTGTTGGCTGCGTGTGGTTTGGCATTGTCGTGCAGTGACACGACGCCTTTTGAGATATTACGTCCAGGTCGTTTTCTGCGAATGGTTATTAGCGAACGCTCAAGTGTGTTGCAGTAACTGGCAGCATTCACACTCCACTGATGTGGAAATAAACCGTTTGGAGCATCTTCCCTACCACCCTGACCTGGCACCCAGTGATTTCTCTCCCTTCGGACCGAAAATAGCACCTGATTCAACGAAGACATAGCTGCCTCTGTGGATCCGTGGTAGAGTGTCGGCCTCCGAATCCCAAGATAGCGGGTTCAAACCCGGCAGAGGTAGTCGGATTTTTGAAGGGCGGAAAAAAAGTCCATTCGACACTCCATGTCGTACGATGTCGGCATGTAAAAGATCTCTGGTGATACATTTGGTATTTACCCGACAAAATTAATTAAATCTCAGCCATAGACGCCCAAGAGAGATCCGGTTTACTCTGTCTGCCATCTAGCGGACCTAGAGTAAAACGGAACGTCAAAATTGACGAGCAGACAGCCAGATGGCGTCAAATCGAAATGTCTGCACATGGTAGCTGAGGCCATACGATTATTATTATTATTATTATTATTATTATTATTATTATTATTATTATTATTATTATTATTATTATTATTAACGAAGACATGGCCGTTGAGCATGCCGCCATGATGTGGCTTCAGGAACTGATCTCATATTTCTTGCACGCTTATGTGTACCGTTGAAACAAGGACTTGGACAAGAATGGTGTCTGTGTTGAATAGCAGCGCCCTACTGCTGTGTTTCGTAATATCTGCCTGTAAAATAAAGTAATTTCTTGCGAGCTATTGTTACCTTATACTTTGAAACGCCTTGTCTGCTGATATCACGATCATAGCCCACGGACTTCCAGTTTTATGTGGAATCCGAACTGCAGGAACGTGAGGTTTCACTTCTAAAATCCCACGTGTATTGGGCGGGATTCAAAGCTAAACCACCTTGGTGAGAAGCCAGTGGCGATGGCATTCGGTTATCACGCTCGCCTCGTATTGTCTCTTTTTCTTTTCTTTTTTAGCGTAGACGCTATGGCTTTTTGTGCCGGGAGTTTCGGAGAACATGTTTTGCTCGCCAGTTCTGTAGTTGCTTTTCCTAGTACTGTACCTCTGTGTGGTAGCGATGGTGGTGGTGTTTGGGATAGGAATGGGAAGAAAGGAGTCATGGCCTTGAGAAAGATACCATCGCAGCATGTGCCTGGAGTTGAAATGGCAAACCACATTAAACCATTTTTAGGATGACCGACGGGGTATTCGAACCCACCTGTCTCGACCACAGAGGTAGCTGCCATAAGTAGACATGCAGTTAAGTTCAATAAGGCTTTTATGTCTTCGGTTCCTGTTGTCATATGTCGTGTTGACTGCAGCTGTTCTACAACAAAGATTTGAAAAGGTCCTATGACCTGGATCGTAGACACCTTAAAACAAGACCGACATCTTCACATTACGAGAAAGTAAATGTTAATTCATTCTCTCTATTCCCATGTATCTTCTGAACTGTTCGGAAATATGCATTTTTGTACTACTACTACTACTATTACTGCTGCTGCCGCTGCTGCTGCTTTTATCTCACCTATTTGTACACCGCCCCCCCCACACACACACACCTGTTGTCCCATTGCGTTAGGACTAGTACACCGAAGAGAATTGGTTTGTTTTTCGACGGTGGTTGGTAGTTTTATGTGTGTTGGGACTAACCCAAACACCCATTCACAGAGTCTGAAGAATAAACCAGACACGGCTAAAATCCTCGACTTATCTTGGAATTGAACCTAGGACCCTCTGAACTGAAGGCCTTGACACTGATCATACAGCCGAGAGGTCGAGCTATGCAGTTAATTAAATATTTCCAATAAATTGTCGATTTGTATGCCTATGTTGGTCTATTTACATCCTGACATTCGGTAATGTTTGACGAGGCTTTTTCCCCTTTATTCTTCTTTTACTATAATCATCAAGTAGTAGTAGTAGTAGTAGTAGAACGCAACGTAGTTTTAGTAGTTCCACGAGATTTACCTAGCCACCAGCTCTCTCCCGTTTCAATGAGCTGCATCGTGACAGACTCTGAAGTAAATTCAATAAAGGTCTTATGTGAAGAGGTCCTTCCATCTCTAACATTTGCAGTAAATCTAATTTATGGCCTTTCTTGATCACGCGAAGGACGTTCTACTTTGTTCCGTCTCCGTGGCTGTGGATTGTTACCCTCCTATTCTCAAGGTGGATGTTAGAGCCCAGCTGACGTCAGTGGTATTTTATATTTGGAGGCATAACACCGTGAAGCTGACTTGCAGCATACTAAGGACACCTGTGAGACATGTTTGTGACACGCCAGCGACTTTTATATACCACAGACTACTTTTATGGTTTTCAGAGACGCCGAGGCGCCGGAATTTTGTCCTCTGGGAGCTCTTCTACGTACCAGTAAATCTATCGAGACGAGTTTGGGGTTCAAATACCACCAGACTGAGCGGGATCGAACCCGCCTACGTGGACTGTTAAAATCTTTAGCGATTTAAGGGACACTAAGCAAATTGTTATATTACCGGTATTATTATTATTATTATTATTATTATTATTATTATTATTATTATTATTATTATTATTATTATTGCATGTGGCCACCGAAGAAGCCTGGTGGGGATATTTCGAATTGACGAATGTAGGCGACCTGCACATCTCTTTAGATGGGACGCTACCTGTGATGAATTCTAATAATCAAGGCGGCACGCACGCAGCCATCGCCGAGCCAGTGGAATTAACCAATGAAGGTTAAAAGTCCTGATGCGGCCGAGGAATTGAACCCTGGACCCATTGGACCAAAGGCCAGCGCGCTAACCATTTAGTCGTGGAGGCGGTGGCATTATTATTATTATTATTATTATTATTATTATTATTATTATTATTATTATTATTATTATTATTATTAAATTTTATGTAACGGAGGAAGTTATATATGCAGTATACATGTTCATAAATTTGGTCAGTAATCACTGTATAATGTTCTATATCGAATGCCCTCATAAATGTATTTTTTAAACTGATTTTGTAACGCGATATCTTATCTCTTATTAACTGAATCGCTTGTTTCTAAAAGGTGATATCTCCTAGTTTACAGACTTTTCAGGAGAAGGTAGAAACATTCTACAACTGTTTGTATTGGAGCAATAACATTTCTTGGATCATTGCTGAGTCTCTTATTGGACGCATGTGGGTAATATTTCCTTGTTTGACACATATGGTGCAAAGTTCTGTTTGGAAGACAAACCTACTAGTTTTCGGGTGTTTGCTATTGTCTTGTATTGGGACCTACAGAAACACCCGGTTACCTAGTCAGAGGAATTAACCACATGTGGCTCAAGTCTCTGGCCCGGTCGGGAATCGAAACCGGGGCCCTCTGAACCGAAGGCATCAGTTAAAGAGCTGGACATAATGATATAACGTTATGAATGCTGACACCTGTGATAGAGTGAATAGTTAGTTGTTGTTCTCGTTGTAATGGTCTTAAAAACAAGAAACAGTGAGTATTAATATAGATAATTAATATGGTTTAAATACGTAAGTATAGTGACATGTGGCTGTGCAAAATTTAATTATATATTAATGAAGAAAATAACTATATTGTGGTGGGTCTAAATGTAATTGTACTCATGGGTATTCCTTGGTTCACGCTGTGGAAGGACTTCCATAGCGTTCACCTCTAACCGAAGAATATTTGATACATTATTTTGATGTTTTCAGCTATCTTACAAACCTTAGATGAGCAGGGAGTTGAGGTGGATTATATCAGAGTTCTCAACAACATCTACAAAACCTCTTCAGCCTTCGTTAATGTCGGTGAAGCAACTCCAGAATTCCCTATCGGAAGAGGTGTTAAACAAGGTGATCCAATCTCTCCAAAGCTATTCTCAGCTGTTTTGGAGATGGCAATGTGGAAGTTAAATTGGGAAGGAAAGGGTATAAGGATCAATGGCAGAAGGCTTAACAACTTGAGATTTGCTGATGACATTGCATTACTGGCAAACGACAACTGATCTTACCATGGAATGTAAGTCAGTCGGCTTGAAGATGAACCTTTCCAAAACAAAAGTCATGTCCAACAAGTGGGTCACAGCAGGAATTGTGAATATCAACAACATGCCGTTAGAGAAGGTCAATGAATGTATCTATCTGGGCCAGTTGATGAATATGAAAGGTGATATAAGACCAGAAATTTTTCGACGCATTAAGTTAGGATGGCAGGCGTATGGAAGAAACTCAACTGTCTTCAGATCAAATATGTCAGTAAATCTGAAGAAAATAGTTTATGATCACTGCGTTCTATCTGTGCTGACTTACAGCTGTGAGACCTGGACACTGAACGAATTTACGAAAGGGAAACTTAGGACAGCGCAGAGAGGCATGGAAAGGTCAATGCTGGGTTTTACAGGGAAAGATAAGAAGGGAGCAGATGACATCAGATCAGTCACTAAAGTTAATGGCATTCTTGAGAGAATAGCCACCTTAAAATGGCAATGGGCTGGACATATTGCTCGAAGGGAAGATGACAGATGGACGAAGCTAGTGTTAGAATGGAGTCCAAGAAATCATCAAAAGCCTAGAGGAAGACCACCAGACAGATGGGACAAAGACATCAAGATAATAGCTGGTGCTACCTGGCAGAGAACTGCTCGAGACCGTTCTGCCTGGAGAGATCTGCTAAAGACCTACCTGAGTTCACGACTTAAAGAGCCCACATCATGTAATGATAGAATTGGCTGATGATGATGATGATGATGATGATGATGATGATGATGATGATGATGATGATGTAGGAGATTCTGAAGGTTTGCTACCATGTCTTTCACTGGTACACAAATACCTGCTTGTAATTCTGCCTTGTCGTAACCTTCTATTTTTTGATGTAAACAATCATTTACGAGTTCTAAAGTTTAGGTAGGATAGTTTTTCTGCAGTTCCGTAAAGAATAAAATGTTGAAAATTGACTGTTAAGATAGCTTGTTAAGTGTAGGGTATTAATTAATATAGCAGCCTCACTCTGTGCACACTGGAGTGCGAAAGCTTTAAAGGGCGATGTGCCATTCTATTACTGCGTGACGGAATTCTGTTAGCTCTTCCACTGGTAATCTCAGGAGATTAATGAAAGTGTTTCATGATGAATGAGGCGTGTGTCTTAACGGATATGACATCTCTCTGTTAATGAAGAGGTGGGGGAGGGGCTAGCTTGTACCGTTTCTGTACGGCGCACTGAGCTTTACGGTGACGAAAAATGACGAATTTCAAAAGAAAATCCACTATCCGTGTTTTTTTAATTAGTTCACGCTTACGGAATAAAATACTGTCTTTCCCTCTTTTCGTATAGCGAGATACTAAGAGGGAAGTATTCGTTTATTTTAATCCAGATTGTTTTGATACATGCATATTAGATCATACCTATTACAAATTTAGTTTAGCTATGTACAGTGCTTTTTTTTTTCTAAAGAATTCTTAAGGGGTACTCTCAGTTGTACTAGACAAAACATTACGATCTTACAATTTTCGGCAATTATGCACAGTCCGGTTATCATTTTTTGGGCTGACATGTTTATAGAAAAATTGATTACGCTATTTTATTTGTGGTCAACATGCCAAAATGGTAACTGCAGTCAGTATTTCTAATCATTTTACTTATTTACTAATTTTGCTTAATGCCGAGTTGCAAACCATTGGAACTAATTCAGTTGGTCGATTTAAATCTAAGATTACTCTTAAATCTTCTCCAGTTGTTGTGAACAGCGCGTTGGCGCAAGATGATCGATGAACTTTCAAGTCGGAAGTTGTAATTCCCAAAATAGATAGAAAGTTACCAATATTTTTTCTTAAACAGTCTTCAAATTTTTAAGGGGTACGCGTACCCCCGCGTTCCCCCTGCAAAAAGAGCCCTGCCTATGTACCTAGTATAACTACTGTTTTCAACTAGTCGTTCCAAGCGTCAGGTGCCTTAAGTTAGACTAGGGCTTATATAGATATACTTACAGTACCGGTAATTAAATTAAAGTTGCATTTGTAATATAAGATTATTACTGTAGTTAAGTTTTCATTTTTAGTTTGTAATATGTCATACTTCATGACGATTAATGTAAGAGAGGGCAGGGGCTATAACTTCGCCATTAATAAAGACAATAATAATAATAATAATAATAATAATAATAATAATAATAATAATAATAATTAGATCTAAAATTGTAAACAGTGTTATATATTCTAGGACGAGCAGTAATATATCATCCACTTTATTATTTACATTCGTGCTCACTTTATTCTTTTACTTTCCTTCACCGCATATTTTTACTATACAAAATAATTGTGCTGTCTTTCCCGGTTCGATCCACACTTGGTTTAATTGACAATCGTGTGGTTTTCTTTTTTTACAATTTCCTTTACATTAGACGGACACAGATAGGTCTTATGGCGATGATGGGATAGGGAAAGGCTAGGAGTAGGAAGGAAGCGACCGTGGTCTTAATTAAGGTACAGTCTCAGCATTTTCCTGATCTGAAAATGGGAAACCAGGGAAAAACCATCTTCAGGACTGCTGGCAGTGGGGTTCGAACCCACTATCCCCCGAATCTTTCTCTTTCCCTCCCTCCCCCTCTCTCATATATTCGCTATTTGATTCTGACTGATTCTGTCTCCCTACGTAGCCTACTCTCAAGAGAGGTCTCATCCACTGTTTCTCCTCATAACAAGCACCGATTATAATCGACATCTTTCTTTCTTTCTTTCCGTGACCTTCATTCTTGTAACATACGTACCCATATCTGAAATTGTTACCCTAAATTCGACGTTTCTCTCCCGTTTTATTACATTTACGGTACCGTATATCTGTTTGTATACTTCACGTAGAATTCTAACTCCACTATTAGTTGTTTATTCTGGTACCCCGATTGTTATTTTACAGAACTTGTTAATTGTTATATCTAGCTCTGTTTACTCTGTCTTCTCAGAGGTTCTCCTCGTTGTCGCCACATTGGCCAAGCAGACGCTAGATCTTCCCAGTTACCGGTGTCAGTTTGACACTTCTTCATATGAGAATTAAGAACGTCATTGTATCGCTGTTGTTGTTGTATCTGATTAAGTTCTCCATTCTTCAATTGAGAATGCATCACTTGCTTCTGAAGGCGTGGATCTCAATGTCTGACCGTCAGTTATTCACCGCTTGTGGAATCGCTACAATGAGACAGGCCAGGTCACAAGGAGGGTTGGACAAGGTCGTGGACGCATGACAACCCCACAGGATGACCGATATCTGACCATCTGTGCGTTGCGGCATCGTTCAGCAACTGCCAGAGAACTGCAACAAGAACTCAGAAAGGTCACCGGAGTCAAAGTGTCTGACCAGACAGTAAGGAACAGGTTAAGAGAAGTGTCGTTACGAACTCAGACGTCCTGTTCGAGTGTCCCGTTTAACGCAGCAACATCGCGCATCTCGCCTTCTGTTTACCCGTACCCACGTCAACTTGCATCTTCGCCAATGGAGACCTGTGTTGTTCACAAGACGAGTCCAGATTTCTCCTGACACAGCGTGATGGACGTCAACGTGTATGGAGACGCCGTGGTGAGCAGTATATGCCAAATGTTGTCCAGGAAGGCGACTGATTCGGACAAGGTTCTGTGATGTTACGGGGTGGCATCAGTATTGATCGCCGTACGGGTCTCGTCGTCGTCCGTGGTAATCTTACCGCTGCGGGGTACATCAAGCAGATACATCTACAACATGTGTTGGTTGCTGCATACGGTGTTGCCCTGAATTCGTACTCATGCACGACAATGCCAGGGCTCATGTAGCTGCATCACCAGAGCTGTCTTGCGAGAACTGGCTTAGTGACTCGGACTGTTGAAGCGCTGGCTCTCTGAGCCCAAGTTGGCAGGTTCGATCCTGGCACAGTCCGGTGATATATGAAGGTTCTCAAATATGTCAGCCCTGTTTCTGTAGATTTACCAGTACGTTAAAGAGCTCCCGGTATGTCGGCGTCTCCGAAAAGCGTAAAGGTAGTAAAATCAGTATTATTATTATTATTATTATTATTATTATTATTATTATTATTATTATTATTATTATTATTATTATTTCATCCTTTCGTCAATGGAAGAAGTTTGCTAAACGTTGTTGTGAGCGAAATTTTACTCGAGAACATTGATATTAACATCCAGAGCCGTAACGCTATTAACATTTTTGTGCGTGTCCATAATCAATTCAGTGTCCCCATATTCAGTGGCATGATTAAGCATACCTGGAATAAAGCTACATTTCTATTTGAATATTTTGCTTTGGATGCTCCTGACAATGCTATCTGGGTTATTGAAGATTCAAGTTGCTGAAGTTGCTCAACTCTCACTTGCACGAATGCGTCATTCATCTAGTGTGCTTATGATTTCCATTTTTGCTTAACAGATTTCTACATCAGGACCCACAAACATATTTAAGAATAACGGACAATTAAAATTAGTAGAATAATAATTATTTATAGCTGAGTTTCCTGTCTTATTCATTACTAGCAAATGTACCCGTGCTTCGCTACGGTATTCTACATTGTATACGGATATCGACGTAAATACTGTGCGTGCAGCAAATGAGATTGTTTTAAAATTGCATGTCTCTTAGCCTTATCCGAGAAATAGCATGGGGAGGTCCCCATACGTTGTTTCCAATGTAAAGTGAGGGTTGCGGAGTTGTGATGATAACGCCAGGCTCACTTGCCTACTGCCATTCACAATCGAGTTGGCAAGTTTACATTATAATTGCAGGCCCCAATGCCTACTGCGCGGTCACAATCGATTTGGGGAGTTTTAGTTACAATGGCAGACCCATTTCCTACTTTCAGACAGGTTACAGTTGAGGAGTTTTTATTATAATACCAGGCAACTTCCCTACCACCAGTCAAAATTGAGTTGTGCAGTTATCATTATAATGACAGTCCCTTTTTACTGCTGCTAGCCAGCTTACTGCCAGTCACACAGAATTAGTGAGTTTCCATGAAAATAGCAGGCCACTATGCCTAATGCTAGTCAAATTTTAGATTGGAACATTTGTTTATAATGGCGGGCACCCTGGCCTAGAGCCAAACACAATAGCGTAGGGGACTTTCGAACAAAACTGCATGATCCCTTGCCTTCTGCAAGACAAATCGAAAAGTGAATTATTCATTAAAATGGTAGGCCCTCCTTACTAATGCCAGTTACACAGGAGTTGGAGAAGGACCCCATTCCTACTGCCAGCAGTCAAAGTCGGTGTAGGGAGTACTGATTACAATAGCAGACACATCCTTTCTCGATCGCTACAAATCGACATCAATGAATATATATACAGATGGACATACGAAAGTATATGAATGTTTACAATATTGCAGACCTTCATTTACAGATTAACTGCTGCTAAACGGTACGTCATATCGACAAAGGATTGTACCGTAAGGCGCAGTATTTAGCGATCTAAATGGCTGGTCCTATGATATTTTCTCGCATCTAATCTATTCATGGGTCAGATTGAATCAAAAACGTTGAATAGGTTGAAATTTGTGTAAGAATATCTTACATTGCATTACTTTTCGGATAATTATGTGACATAGCATTTGGCTCACATATGGGTACTGGGTGGGCCAATGTTCGTGTAGAGTTTGATCATACTATCTTTCCTGTAAGTGATTGAAATGATGCACATGAGAAGAAAATGTTTAGAAATTAATTTCCATTAAGGCAGGTAGATTTCCATAAAGTTTGGTTGTGTGTATTTTGAGGGAGTTCAAAATCACGGTTTCGGTTTCGTATAAACCCCCAATTAGTTCAGGGATTTAGAAACAATATTTGCCCTAAAACCTCCCCAAAGGACAGGTGGATTCTAAATATGAAGTTTGGTGGAAATATATCCAGTAGTTTTCAAGTTAGAGAAAGACAAACAGACCAACAAACAAACAAACAAACAAACTAACTAACTAACTAACTAACTAACTAACTAACTAACAGACACCAAGGAAACCTACCCCTGGACAGATGGATGCTATATATAAAATTTGGTTCAAATATCTTGTTAGTTTTCAAGTTGTAAGAAGTACGCTTTACACGCACCCGCTGGGATTTGTACTGAAAAACGGTCCGTTAATGATATCTCCCTTACTAAATCCTGTTATCGAAATGATGCACATGAGAAAAAAAGGTTTAGAAATTCATTTTCATTAAGGCAGGTTGATTTCCATTAAGTTCGGTTGTGTATACTTTGAGGGAGTGCAAAATCACGGTTTCGGTTTCGTAAAAATCCCCACTCAGTTCAGGGATTTAGAAACGATATTTGCGCTAAAACCTACCCAAGGAGAGGTGGATTCTAAATATGAAGTTTGGTGGAAATATATCCAGTAGTTTTCAAGTTATAGAAGGACAGACAAACAGACAAACAGACAAACAAACAGACAAACGGACACCAAAGCTAAAAATGATGCAGATGGTCATAATTACACCTGAAACGGATAACTGTACGGAAATTTCGCCAAAATAATCAATGTACAGACACACGGTCGTTACGATTTTATTTTTTGCGCTAAAACCTACCCAAGGACAGGTGGATTCTAAATATGAAGTTTGGTGGAAACATATCCAGTAGTTTTCAAGTTATAGAAGGACAGACAAACAGACAAACAAACAGACAAACAGACACCAAAGATAAAAATGATGCAGATGGTCATTATTACACCTGAAACGGATAACTGTACGGAAATTTCGCCAAAATAATCAATGTACAGACACACGGCCGTTACGATTTTATTTTTTGCGCTAAAACCTACCCAAGGACAGGTGGATTCTAAATATGAAGTTTGGTGGAAATATATCCAGTAGTTTTCAAGTTATAGAAGGACAGACAAACAGACAAACAGACAAACAAACAGACAAACGGACACCAAAGCTAAAAATGATGCAGATGGTCATAATTACAGGTGAAACGGATAACTGTACGGAAATTTCGCCAAAATAATCAACGTACAGACACACGGTCGTTACGATTTTATTTATATAGATGACGGATAAGCATGAGCACGTTGAAAAGTGCAGACTTCCACTTCGAGATTCATATCTCCTAAACGGTTTATGATATTAAGAAACGGTTTGCGCCATCAGACGCCTCATTTATCACTCTACATGTTTGTTTCTAAACTATTTCCTCGTATCTCCCATATTCAGGGGGTAAATTGAGATCAAATTTTGAATAGGGTGAAATTTGGGTGCATTTTTAACATTTTACATTACTTATTGCCTACTTATGTATAAGCTAGAATCATGAAATTTGGTACACATATGTCCCTTAATCGTGCCAATGTGCGCACACAACATGATGATCCTATCATTCTTATAAGTGTGTCAAACAATGAAATATACTTGTAAAAATCACCAAATTTACGAACAATCCAGAAATGCGGCCAAATTTAACGTATAAGGGAGAGAGATACGACAAAATGTCACAGGACCAAAGTTGTAGATCACTCCGAATTGAAGGGACATTGTGCCATCCGTTTTGTGATACGACTTACCGTTTAGCCAAAAAAATAGCTCAAAAGGAATGTCTGCACAGTCATTAAAATTGCCTCCATATTTCGATATCTTTGGGGGGTAAAAAGTGAAAAATTTGAACATCTTGGAATTTTCCCGTCGGTTAGGGACCAAAAGCTATAATTTCACCAAATTTCAATTGTCTACTTCGTCTGGCAGGTTGTGCCGCCATTTTGATTTGGGGGGATAGGGGATAAAAATGAGGAAATTCTCGAAAATTTTTAAGCCCACGAAACCTATAGGTTATCGTTTTGGATATACTATACGACTGTGTTCTTATGCTGAGCCCAAAATTTGAGCCCCCCCAGCGTGCCCCCTTCAGGGAATTTTGAGAATTTCCGATTTTTCTAGGGATCCTGGGGGCATCAGTTTCCACCGTACCAAGTTTAAAATTTCTGAGATTTCTGGAAGTGCCTCATTAATTCACGTCTTTTTTCATTTTTAAATATTTATATATACATCGCTCCAGCCCGACTTGCTTTTATATATATAGATTTGAGCCCCCCCCAGCGTGCCCCCTTCAGGGAATTTTGAGAATTTCCTATTTTTCTAGGGATCCTGGGGGCATCAGTTTCCATCGTACCAAGTTTAAAATTTCTGAGATTTCTGGAAGTGCCTCATTAATTCACGTCTTTTTTCATTTTTAAATATTTATATATACATCGCTCCAGCCCGACTTGCTTTTATATATATAGATTTGAGCCCCCCCAGCGTGCCCCCTTCAGGGAATTTTGAGAATTTCCTATTTTTCTAGGGATCCTGGGGGCATCAGTTTCCATCGTACCAAGTTTAAAATTTCTGAGATTTCTGGAAGTGCCTCATTAATTCACGTCTTTTTTCATTTTTAAATATTTATATATACATCGCTCCAGCCCGACTTGCTTTTATATATATAGATGACAGGTAAGCACGAGCACGTTGAAAAGTGCAGACTTCCACTTCGAGATTCATATCTCCTAAACGGTTTATGATATTAAGAAACGGTTTGCGCCATCAGACGCCTCATTTATCGCTCTACATGTTTGTTTCTAAACCATTTCCTCGTATCTCCCATATTAAGGGGGTAAATTGAGATCAAATTTTGAATAGGGTGAAATTTGGGTGCATTTTTAACATTTTACATTACTTTTTGCCTACTTATGTATAAGCTAGAATCATGAAATTTGGTACACATATGTCCCTTAATCGTGCCAATGTGCGCACACAACATGATGATCCTATCATTCTTATAAGTGTGTCAAACAATGAAATATACTTGTAAAAATCACCAAATTTACGAACAATCCAGAAATACAGCCAAATTTAACGTATAAGGGAGAGAGATACGACAAAATGTCACAGGACCAAAGTTGTAGATCACTCCGAATTGAAGGGACATTGTGCCATCCGTTTTGTGATACGACTTACCGTTTAGCAAAAAAATAGCTCAAAAGGAATGTCTGCACAGTCATTAAAATTGCCTCCATATTTCGATATCTTTGGGGGGTAAAAAGTGAAAAATTTGAACATCTTGGAATTTTCCCGTCGGTTAGGGACCAAAAGCTATAATTTCACCAAATTTCAATTGTCTACTTCGTCTGGCAGGTTGTGCCGCCATTTTGATTTGGGGGGATAGGGGATAAAAATGAGGAAATTCTCGAAAATTTTTAAGCCCACGAAACCTATAGGTTATCGTTTTGGATATACTATACGACTGTGTTCTTATGCTGAGCCCAAAATTTGAGCCCCCCAGCGTGCCCCCTTCAGGGAATTTTGAGAATTTCCTATTTTTCTAGGGATCCTGGGGGCATCAGTTTCCACCGTACCAAGTTTAAAATTTCTGAGATTTCTGGAAGTGCCTCATTAATTCACGTCTTTTTTCATTTTTAAATATTTATATATACATCGCTCCAGCCCGACTTGCTTTTATATATATAGATTTGAGCCCCCCCAGCGTGCCCCCTTCAGGGAATTTTGAGAATTTCCTATTTTTCTAGGGATCCTGGGGGCATCAGTTTCCATCGTACCAAGTTTAAAATTTCTGAGATTTCTGGAAGTGCCTCATTAATTCACGTCTTTTTTCATTTTTAAATATTTATATATACATCGCTCCAGCCCGACTTGCTTTTATATATATAGATGACAGGTAAGCACGAGCACGTTGAAAAGTGCAGACTTCCACTTCGAGCTTCATATCTCCTAAACGGTTTATGATATTAAGAAACGGTTTGCGCCATCAGACGCCTCATTTATCGCTCTACATGTTTGTTTCTAAACCATTTCCTCGTATCTCCCATATTAAGGGGGTAAATTGAGATCAAATTTTGAATAGGGTGAAATTTGGGTGCATTTTTAACATTTTACATTACTTATTGCCTACTTATGTATAAGCTAGAATCATGAAATTTGGTACACATATGTCCCTTAATCGTGCCAATGTGCGCACACAACATGATGATCCTATCATTCTTATAAGTGTGTCAAACAATGAAATATACTTGTAAAAATCACCAAATTTACGAACAATCCAGAAATACAGCCAAATTTAACGTATAAGGGAGAGAGATACGACAAAATGTCACAGGACCAAAGTTGTAGATCACTCCGAATTGAAGGGACATTGTGCCATCCGTTTTGTGATACGACTTACCGTTTAGCCAAAAAATAGCTCAAAAGGAATGTCTGCACAGTCATTAAAATTGCCTCCATATTTCGATATCTTTGGAGGGTAAAAAGTGAAAAATTTGAACATCTTGGAATTTTCCCGTCGGTTAGGGACCAAAAGCTATAATTTCACCAAATTTCAATTGTCTACTTCGTCTGGCAGGTTGTGCCGCCATTTTGATTTGGGGGGATAGGGGATAAAAATGAGGAAATTCTCGAAAATTTTTAAGCCCACGAAACCTATAGGTTATCGTTTTGGATATACTATACGACTGTGTTCTTATGCTGAGCCCAAAATTTGAGCCCCCCAGCGTGCCCCCTCAGGGAATTTTGAGACTTTCCGATTTTTCTAGGGATCCTGGGGGCATCAGTTTCCTCCGTACCAAGTTTAAAATTTCTGAGATTTCTGGAAGTGCCTCATTAATTCACGTCTTTTTTCATTTTTAAATATTTATATATACATCGCTCCAGCCCGACTTGCTTTTATATATATAGATTATACCAATATCTATCTAGGTTCATCAAAGTATGTATAGTTAGCGCTGTGGGCAGGACAAAAGTTGGTACAACAAGCATTGATGACAGCTGAGCTTTCCATCTCATTTGATTTTATGCCATTTTGTCAGGCGTTTCGCGAATATTTCTTGTAAGAGCTTCTCCGTAACCTGCGATCTTCTTTGTGCGTCAGAACCTCCTATTAATGATTCACAGGGGCCGCTTGTGGGTGTTATCTTCTGACGTGGAAATGCTGGCGCACTACACCGCTCGCACGTGTTCAGTGTGGGACACCGTATATTTATATGGTTTGGAGGTACCTCCCTATCATGTTCGTTTGTACTCTTCGCTGCGTCGTGATTAGCACCCACAAATGCTCTCTGTGCAGATCAGTTCCTATCCAGTTGCTTCAACAGGCTTTTGTTCATAACTGATGGTAACTGAGGACTATATTATACAGCCTGGCGGTTTACTCACCTATGAGATATTGGAGAAACACTTCAAAAACGAGTGAGGATCTGTTAAGTATTTGGAGGAATTAAACCCTGAGCAGTCCGGGGTTTTTTTTAATGGCGTGCACCTTTCTACACACCGGAAGAAATAATTTACTGAGCAAGTTGGCTGCGCGGAACCGATCGTGTAGCTGTGAGCTTGTATTTGAGAGATCTTCGGTTTCTGACTTCAGAGTAGGCTGTTGTGAATATAGTATTCCGTGGTTTTCCGTTTTCATACCAGGGAAATGTAGGGGCCTTCCGTTTATTAAGGCCACGATTGTTTTATTTCCAGTTGTTCAGACACAAATAGCGCACGATAATTGTGCGATATTGACCATAGTTTTTCCCAACGTTGGAGCTCAGGACCGACTGAATGAATATTGTTGTTTTGTCGGGTTAGATGATGATACATCAGCTGGTGGCGGGTAAGGCGTCCGGCGGTCGGGGGGTCGCAATCAATAACAACAGCAGCCAGCCCACTTCTGGCGCTTCTTTTCTCTCAGATAAGAGCTTTGTTTCAAGATGACGAGAGCCCGTCCTCACTTGTCTTCTACAAGGCCATTGTATTCCTTTACATCAGTGTAGCTTGATCTTATACAGTAGTTTAGTACATTAATTTAATGGTATTGGTTTTACGTTCCACTAACTAGTTTTACGATTTTCGGAGACCGCAGCGTACTGATACGTCGCGGTAGGTTGTAGGAACAGAAGAACGCCTTATCTCCACGCCGTACAGCTTGGGACTTTCCCTCACTACGAGAAGACTTCCTGAATTACACCACGCCCTGTCCCTTCATTTCTCGTTATTTAATCACTATTAAAACAAAAACATACACTACCGCTCATTAATTTCAATACACCCTGGTTACAACACAAATCAAACGTTATTTTTCAATAAAGATAATTATATTAACTTACACATATATAATCGAATCAAAAACATATTTTACTTTCATAAAAGTATCCTCCTTTGGATTTAATGATTGCCTCACAAACTCGAGGCATGCTGTCAATTAGTTTTTGTAGGTATCGTGAATCTATATGATTCCACACATCGTTAACGATATACGAGCGATGGTCCTTGCTGGATGTATTAACTTCCCTGATACGTCTGTCCACTTCATCCAGGACAATTTCAATGGGATTACAATCGGGGCGTTGGGACGGCCATACCATATATTTCAGTACTTTCTCTTTTTCCTTTGATGCAATGTAGTTCGTACAGTATGCCGACCGATGTTTTGGGTCCTTACCCTGTTGTAAGGTGAACCCTTTCCCTATTAAGCGCAATCCACTTGGTATTGCATGATACTGGAGTATGCGGTGATACTGCATCTGATCCATACATCCTTCTATTCCCACAATGTCGCCAACTCCTATCTCCGCCAAAACATCCACAAACCATAATAGAATCTCCACGGTGTTTAACTGTAGGTAGAACACACTGCTAGGCTACCCTTTCCCCTGCAAATCGGCGAACAAATATCCTCCCTTTGGTTCCTAAAATCTCGAACTTCGATTCATCGATGAATAACACCTTCGTCCACTCTTCCGATGTCCAATTACGATGTTTTCTAGCCCATTCAAGTCTCTTCTGTTTATTTCTGTGCCTTAGAAGGGGTTTCCTTGCTGTGACACATCATTTCAAGCCGGCTTCTATCAGTCTCCTTTTTAATGTTGCAACATATATTGTTGTCGTGTTCATTTCTACCAATTCTGCACGAATTTGGGGCGCTGTTTTGAATCTGTTTGTCTTACTGGTAATTCTGATATATTTATCATCGCTTTTAGTTGTTATACGAGGTCGTCCTAGTCTGGAATGTCCTTATTGCTGCCTGTTGTCTTCTGGCGGTGAAGGGTGTATTGCACTCCCCCTATAGACACACTACACTGTTTCGCAATTTGGCGAACAGATAAACCTGCTTGGCTAAGTGCTACAATTGCAGCACGTTTTTCTATGAATGTCTCCACTCGTGAAGCCATACTAGCGATGTGCACACTTCAACTGTCACGAAGGAACTGACGTGCAGGAACCACATGTTATGTATCGTGGCAAAGCTTGCCGTTCGCTGCAGATATCACATCTCTACAGGGAACAACACAGGTGCACCAAATGCGGCGTCCGTCGGGAAATAAGTAAACAAACATACCCAATAGGTACATAACGTTTATGTAGACAACATTGTTTGTTGGATACTATTGTATCTTGATGACCACAAACAAAAATCATGACCTGTGTACAGCTATTGTACTATTCCTTTGCTTCCTCAACCGTACCCACGGTATTAGACCTTATCTATAGAGAAGTACTTGTCAATTATTGGGTGTATTGAAATTAATGAGCGGTAGTGTGTATATACCGGTATATATGACAACCATATTTTAATTTGATTACGTACTCTTCCGAACTCTCTATATGTAATAAAATAAAATAAAATTAAATTAACGCGACGTACTACTTTTCTTCGAGCTCACATACAGTCGAGTGAGTGCGACGGTTGCTTCTCCAATCAACTACGTCCATATCCACATGCATAGGCATGGTGCTCCTCCTATTTGTTTATATCGGGATTAAACTCTCGTGAAAAGCGGTATAGCAGTCATTTCTCGTCAGGTGACGCTGCTTTCGCCTGGACGGTTTTATATCGGTAGTAGGTAGGTGGTCATAATTTTATGGCTGTTGAGTGTATATCGCAACTGACTTGTCTGTCAGCAACTAGGTCTACGTCTTATCTTGCCTGACGGATTCCAATCTACAAGAAGAAAAAACAACTACGGCATCTAACTTGTGAAAAATGGAACCCTTGAACTAGATAGAGCATCCATATATCTTGTCCGAAAGACTTAAACAAACCATGGACATTTAAAGTTGCAACTTGGAGACTATTTTCAACAAATCTACATAATTATGATATTCGCAGGTGGCAGATACAGTGCTGGGGAGTTTTTTTTAAATAAAAAATGCTATTTGTTCGGGGCGTTGACCTAGAAAGATATTTTGCCCCGACTTGCACCATATGTTATGAACATGCGTGTATTTGGAAATTCCGGAACTGTAAAGTGTTGAATGTGAAGAAAGGAACGTTAATGACAACACAAACACCCAGTCCCCAGGCCGGGGATATTGATCGTTTACAATTAAAAACCCGTAACCCGGTTGGGAACCGAACCCGGGGGTGTCGGGTGACAGGCGGATGCGTTGCCTCCTGCACCATGGGGCCGAACTGCTGGGGTGTTAATACGTTGACTGATCTACTTCTCTGTTTGGGATCCAAATGGCTAGATTTCTGCAAGTTTGTTTGCTGTATACTTCAGTCTTGTAGATACCTTTAAATGGCTATTTATTTAATTTCTAACTTGCATCAGCCTCTCCCGCACCTTCATGACGCTAAATACGGTATACGAAACAGAAATCGTTTAATATTTTTACTTCGTTTTATTCCCTTTTCCGCCTCTGTGGTGGTGTCGCGTTTAGTGGTTTTCCGTGGTTATCACTTTTCCTCCAGGCAAATGCCGGGATGGTACATAACTTAAAGCCACGGCTGCTTCCTTCCCTCTTCCTTGTCTATCCCTTCCAATCTTCCCATCCCCCTGCAAGGCCCCTGTTCAGCTTAGCAGGTGAGGCCGCCTGGCCGAGGTACTGGTCATTCTCCCCAGTTGTATCCCTCGACCCATTGTCTCACGCTCCAGGACACTGCCCTTGAGGCGGTAGAGATGGGATCCCTCGCTGAGTCCGAGGGAAAAACCAACCCTGGAGGGTAAACAGATTAAGAAAGAAAGATAAGTTATTCCCTTCCTATTCCTTTAAGTAGTTAATTTACCGAAATTATGAAATGTTACGTATCGTATGACGAGGAGCAAATTCATTTATTACACAACCCATTCAAACTCCTGTGGCGATCCCACCACTATTACACATAATTACTTTAATCTGGAGACTTCCATTGTAACTATACCTACTTTTATAAACAAAATTGCCCTGTTTTGTTCTTTAGCATCGTATTGTACACATATCATGTATTCGCTTAATGAAATTACTCTTTAAGTATGTTGAGCGCCAGCCAGTACTGTTAGTGACGAAGTCGTATAGCATGACTTTTGTTTGCATGAAGGAGCTGTACCAAATGGAAGAAGAGTTGCTATAGTAGCCCCTGTTTATAAAGGAAAGGGTAATAGACATAAAGCTGAAAATTACAGGCCAGTTAGTGTGACCATGCATTGCATGTAATCTTTGGGAAAGCATTCTTTCTGATTGTATTAGACGAAATTAATAACTGGTTCGATAGAAAGCAGTTCAGGTTTGGGAAAGGTTATTCTACTGAAGCTCAACTTCAAGCCCAAAGAATGGTTAATACTCAAAATGCACCATCATAAATGATGCGGTTATTACTCAAACGTGACTTCCCATTTTAAAAATGTTTCATGCATCGATTGCGACTCAAACCTCGGCCGTCTTGATGAGAGTTATCACGTCCGCTTATTACAAGATAGTTACATGCACTTTTGATGGTGCCATTTGAAGTTCTTTGGGCTTACCTTGTACCTTAAATGGTGAGTGGATGCAGTGGCGTACCCACGAAATAATTTCAGTGGCCAAGTCTAGGCCAGTAGCGTGGATACAACTTTTCCATGGAAGGGATTGTGAAAAGATGTTTTATTTTGTATTTAGAATTTGCTTTACGTCGCACCGTCGGTCTTATGGCAACGATGGGCAAGTAAAGGGTTAGGAGTGGGAAGGAAGCGGCCGTAGTCTTAATTGTATGTTGTATGTTCAGTCTTCAGCCCTAAGGCTGGTTGGATCCTCAGCTGTCATTAAGGTGTGAAAATAGGAAACCACGGAAAACCATCTTTAGGGCTGCTGACAGTGGGGTTCGAAGCGGATGCAAGTACACAGCTGTGCGCCCTTAACCGCACGGCCAACTCGCCCGGTGGATATGAAAAGAAAGCCGGTCCTACCGAGTGCGGTGACGGATCTTCTGTAGATATTGATGGTTTTGATTGTTGCCATGTAATTATATCCAACAATGGAAATCATAGCTTCTGTACTCTAAACCGGCTGCATTATTGAAACTGTTCGTAAAATTGATATCGTTCTTCGTTTGTGAGGAAGTAGAATCATTTATTTTTATTTTTTCTAAAAAAAAAAGAACCACTTTGGTACGACGCCCCGTGAAGGTGACTACCTGCCAGGTCGTAGATATTTCGATCACGGGAGACTCATGGCCAACTCTATTGCACCCACAAACAAGGCTGTATCTTCCCGACCCTATGCCTTTCTTAACTCTGTCAGTGGCGGGCATCGAATGCAGGATGCCTTAAGTCTAATTCTAAAATCAGGTGACCTGAAAGTAACAAGCCGACCCCGCGGTGTAGGGGTAGCTTGCCTGCCTCTTACCGGAGGCCCCAGGTTCGATTCCCGGCCAGGTCAGGGTTTTTACCTGGATCTCAGGACTGGTTCGAGGTACACTCAGCCCGCGAGCTTATAATTGAGGAGCTATCTGACGGTGAGATAACGGCCCCGGTCTAGAAAGCCTAGAATAACGGCGGAGAGGATTCGTCGTGCTGACCACAGGACACCTCATAATTTGCAGGACTTCGGGCTGAACAGCGGTCGCTTGGTAGGCGATGGCCCTTCGGGGCTGTTACGCCATGGAGTTTGGTTTGGAAAAGTGTACAGAGAAGGAAGCGACACCCCTGCAAGGCTCTTTAGCTTCCAGCTAGTTCTTCCGTCCGGTCTCGTGCATTTAGGACAGTTGGAAAACGTACGCCTTAATAGATGCTCCTCATAAAACCTTTGTGAATATACTAACTGACTCTATTTATAACAATAATCAGAAACGCCTCCTTTTCATGTGGTTCAGTTGGTTGAGTCGCTGTCCTTCTGAGTCCGAGTTCGCAGGTTCAAATCCCGACTTTGGTCGGTGGCCCTCAAAACGGTGTTGAAATGGCAACACTCCATGTCGTTGGTTTCTGGCACGTTAATAAAAATTATACATACGAATATTAGCGTCATAAAACTGTAACTTAATGCTACTATATTCTGCACCCCAGGCTTACGAGGGAAACGAATTAACAATTTGCTTTACGTCGCAACGACACTGATAGGCCTTATGGTGACGGTGGGATAGGAAAGGCGTAGGAGTGGGATGGAAGCGGCCGTTCCCTTAATTAAAGTACAGGCCCAGCATTTGCCTGGTGTGAAAATGGGAAATCACGGGAAACCATTTTCAGGGCTGCCGACAGAAGGGTTCGAATCCACTGGCTCCCGGATGCAAGCTCACAACTGCGCTGCCCTAACCGCTAGGGAAACTAATAGGACAAGGTAAACACTCCCTAGCATAATGTTGTGACATTTTTTTTACCAACTAACAAAATATCTATACCCATACCCCTTACATTCTATATTTATTTATTTATTAGTGCCTTTTTTACAGTGGCGAAGTTAGGGCTCGAGGCCCTCTCGCATACTTAACCACACACTAATCAAAATCTTAAATAAAATACTCAGATGCGTAAAACAGTTAAAACTACAAAAATTAATAGTTTTAAAAATAAATTTAAATACATTACTAACTAAATTAATATTAAAACTAATTACTATTGAAAAGTGCGGCTTCATGGCTAAATGGTTAGCGAGTTGGCCTTTGGTCACAGGGGTCCTGGATTCGATTCCCAGCAGGGTCGGGAATTTTAACCATCATTGGTTAATTTCGCTAGCACGGGGGCTGGGTGTATGTGTCGTCTTCGTCATCATTACATTCTCATCCCGACGCGCAGGTCGCCTACAGGTGTCAAATAAAAATACCTGCACCTGGCGAGCCTAACATGTCCTCGGACACTCCTGGCACTAAAAGCCATACGCCATTTCATTTCAATATTAAAAACTCTTAAAAATGACATCCTCAGGCACGCACACATTCACACTTCAACCATTCAGTCAGCTGTCCTCAGCAGGTAGTCTCGGCAGGTTTAATTTAATTTCGTGTGGCTATTTCTAGCCGAGTGCAGTCCTTGTAAGGCAGACCCTCCGATGAGGGTGGGCGGCATCTACCATGTGTAGGTAACTGCGTGTTATTGTAGTAGAGGATAGTGTTATGTGTGGTGTGTGAGTTGCAGGGCTGTTGGGGACAGCACAAACACCCAGCCCCCGGGCCATTGGAATTAACCAATGAAGGTTAAAATCCCCGACCCTGCCGGGAATCGAACCCGGGACCGTCTGAACCGAAGGCCAGTACGCTGACCATTCAGCCAACGAGTCGGACGTCTCACCAGGTGATCTTAAATCTTAATAAAGAGCTAGTTTCTCTGACCTGAGCTGACAGGGAATTCCATAATGTGACGCCGATCACCACAAATAATCTATTAATTGTATTTGTGCGGTGCAGTGGAATAGAAAGATAGGATCTAGAACGTGTATTTAAGTTGTGAAATGATGATAAAAAGATGAATTTAGAAGAAATATACAGTGGCTGACTTTCAGCTAACACTCCTAAACACCATCGTAAAAGTGTGTAGCGGCCGACGTTTATCAGGCTTCAGCCATGAGACAGGCTGATAGTATGGGGTGGTATGAACATCGTACCCGATGTTGTAAATAAATCTCAGGCAGAAATTCAGTGCTCGTTGAAGTTTAAGTGTTTCTTCTCTCGTCATATCAACTAATACAACGTAACAGTAATCAAGAATAGGGGGAATGAGTGTCTGTATTAGTTTTGCCTTTAGCTCAAATGGAAATATGTCCCTCTGCCGTTTAAGAGGGTGAAGCACTCCAAAAGTCTTTTTTTACGCATTTCTTTCGTGTGACCAGAACAATCAAGTGTTTCATTCATAATTAAGCCAAGATTTTTAACCGGTTTACTGTGGGGAATAATGTTCTCATTCAGTAGGATAGGCGGGATTGCGACATTGTTTGAGCAGCTCAGTAATTTTCGTGGTCCAATTATGATTGCCTGAGATTTTGTGGAGTTTAGTATAAGAGAATTTCGTTGTGCATATATCCTGAGTCATCAGAGGTCATTCTTAATATCTTGTCTTACAGTGTCGATATGTTACTTCCTGTCACGGATGGTATGTCATTGATATAAATACAGAAAAGTAAGGGCCCTGGAATACTGCCCTGCGGATCACCACTAAGTTTCATTTTCCATTTAGAGGCCTTGTCGTTTACTGTTACACGCTGTTGATGGTTACTCAAATAATAACTAAGAAACTTAAGCGCAGCCAGGTCGAAATTTAGCAGTTCCATTTACTTTATCATAGTCGGAATTTCTATACAGTAGTGTGAAAGATGCTACTGAAGTCAAGAATGATAAGTTTAGTGAGCAGTCGTTTGTCTATAGCGTTTCTTCTTACCTTCAAAAGTGTTGTCGCGGTACTGTGACCCTTCTTAAATCCAGATTGCAAAGGGTCCAAAGGAGCATTTTTATTTAGGTATTCCAGAACTTGCTCATATACTAAACGTTCAAAGGCTTTAGAAAGCGCAGGGAGTATGAACACAGGATGAATGTCAGAGAGAGATTGTGGGTCTAAACTCTTAGGTACCAGTATAATATTCAATATTGTCTGTTTTCCAGACAGTAGGGAAAATTCCATTTAGTAAACAGTAGTTCAGTATGTGCGACAGTATAGGCAGGACAGCACCAATAATGTTATGTATTAAAGTAATAGGATTATCATCTACACGCGTGGCCTTTGATTTAATCGAGTACAAAGCCTTTTTAACCTGATTTTCTGTGACACTGTGAAATGTGAACGGTGGATTGGCTGGAGGGGAGGGCGGTGATTCGGTGCAGTTAATTGGGGTAGGTTGAATATTTATTCTACTAGAGTAATCGTTCAGTTCGTCAAGTAGAATGTCAGGAGTTGTCTGGCTCTGTTGATGTTTTCCTATTCCCAGAGCTCTAAATTGGTCCCATGCGCGATTGGAATTAAAGTTGTTAGTTAAATTCCGGAAATATGCACATTTTTTATTTCTGATTAACTGCTTTGTGCGATTTCTTAAGATGCGGTAAGATTCGAAGTCTGTGTCATCTGAGGTTTGTTTATAATGTCGAAATAACGAGTCACGGTGGGCCACCATTCTCTTGGTTTCAACATCTAGCCATGGAGAAGGGCGAGAAATCTTTATTCGACGTGTATGTGTGTGTTTCTTTGCCGCATTAATCGTATAAAATGTCATTTCGTTATAGATTATTACATGACCATTATTATAATAAAATTACCGTATTTATATTCTGGCTTGGGGACTTGGTATTTGTCCCAACATTTTCCTCTTCATATTCAGACAACATACTATACTACCAGGCACCAAAGAAACACACAACAGTGATTACATCCCTCCATATGTGGTTGCGTCGAGAAGAGCATCCGACCGTAAAACAGGGCCAAATTCACATGTGCGACACAGTTCGCACCCGTGACCCCACAGATGTAGGAAAAACGAAGAAAGAAGAAGAAGAAGAAGTTGATGATGATGATGATGATGATGATGATGATGATGATGATGATAACTATTAGCTTCCGGAATCCGCATGAATCCACCACTCTTACTTGGATCCAAGGACACTAATTTCTTTTTTAGGTATTCTATACCACCTAAACTCTGAAATTTTGGTCGCCTATCAAAATAAATGCCCCCCCCCCAAACTGAAATCCTGGCTACGCTACTGCTAACTAGTATAAAATACTTTTCGGTTAAAAACCTCCTTTACCTCTTAATACTGTAATCAACAGACTAGGTTACTTTTTAATATTTTTTAAAAAATGCTATTTGTTCGGGGCGTCGAACTATAGAGTTCTTTTGCCCCTGCTTGCACAATATACGAACCTGCATGTAATTGGAATTGCGGAAGTGTTGAGTGTTGAATGTGAGAAACGTTAAGGACAACACAAACACGCAGTCCCCGGGCCAGGGATATAATCATTTACAATTAAAACCCCCTGACCCGGCCGGGAATCGAACCCGGGGCGGTCGGACGCGTTGCCCCGTACACCGCGGGGCCGGACGAGTAGGTAACCTAATGCTGTACTTCAATACATCCGCCATTGTGCCCATTTCGATCACAACGGAGTCTTGTAGCGGTCTGTCTGCATGCAGTCCATGCAGCAGTGCGTTAAGCGAGAAGGTGAGTCATTGTGCCTTCGACACTACCCCCTTCACTCCCTTCCCCCATGTTTTGTACTGGATTGGCCTTCAACACTACCCCTTCACTCTCTCCTCTTCTTTTCAGTACTGGAGTGGGGCAGTGTTGATTGTTTATCTCGGGACACCATTAATGTGCTCGTCTGTACCTTAGTGACAAAATAGACTCGAGGTTTTTGGACTGTGTTTGCTAAGTAGGCTTGGTGCACGTCGACAAGTGCATCGAACGACAATCATTTCATTTATGTTGAACTGTGTTAATCTTCTTTCGTTATGAACTGTGGGACTTGTAAATTCTACGAACTGTGTTGAGTAGTAATATTCAGTAAGGTACTAATTCGCGAAATGTGTAGTGCAGTAAAGAGGTGTCGTACCAGATCTCATTGACATTCTGTGGGATGCTTATGCACTTCTTTTCTCCCTTCATGGGACCGAAATGGAATTAAATGCTAAATCAATAATTCCACATTGCACCTAATCGATCATCAGGCATCGGACTCTCGGGCTCGATCCCCATCCTCATCGGACCTTCAAGACCTGTCAACTGCCGTGGGATAATGTAGTGCCATGGTGCTGAAAGGAGATCCGTGGGGAGGAGGAAGGAGTCTGGCAAAGCGGGATATCGCCGATGCCGAGAGACAGCGTCACTTCCAAGCACTGTTTGGACTTTCTCAAATCCATCCTTCACATCTGTAAAAGGTGATATATTTCTTGTCTAACTTGAATAAACAAAGAAAATTATTCTCTGTGGTCCCTAGCATGGACCGTACACGCCCTGGCGTCAACCCATGCTCTCCGATAAAGCTAAAGTACGGGCGTTCCTTTTACATTATATATAGGAACTGTATATGATATGAGTAAAGAAGTGGAGTCAGAGATAAGGCTCTTTGCAGATGATGTTATTCTGTATAGAGTAATAAATAAGTTACAAGATTGTGAGCAACTGTAAAATGACCTCGATAATGTTGTGAGATGGACAGCAGGCAATGTATGATTATAAACGGGGTTAAAAGTCAGGTTGTGAGTTTCACAAATTGGAAAAGTCCTCTCACTTTTAATTACTGCGTTGATGGGGTGAAAGTTCCTTATGGGGATCGCTGTAATTACCCAGGTGTTAATATAAGGAAAGATCTTCATTGGGCTAATCACATAAATGGGATTGTAAATAAAGGGTACAGATCTCTGCACATGGTTATGAGGGTATTCAGGGGTTGTAGTAAGGATGTAAAAGAGGGGGCATATAAGTCTCCGGTAAGCCCCCAAATAGAGCATGCTTCCGGTGTATGGGACCTTCGCCAGGATTATTTGATTCAAGAACTGGAAAAATCCAGTGAAAGCAGCTGGATTCGTTCTGGGTGATTTCCGACAAAAGTGTAGCTTTACAAAAATGTTGCAACGTTTGGGCTGGGAGGACTTGGCAGAAAGGAGGCGAGCTGCTCGACTAAGTGGTATGTTCCGAGTTGTCAGTGGAGAGATGGCGTGGAATGACGTTAGTAGACGAATAAGTTTGAGTGGTGTCTTTAAAAGTAGGAACGATCGCAGTATGAAGATAAAGTTGGAATTGAAGAGGACAAATTGGAGCAACTATTAGTTTATATGATCGAGAGTTTGGGGTTGGAATAGCTTACCAATAAATTTCCAATTTCTTTGAAATCATTTAAGAAAAGGTTGAGAAAACAACAGATACGGAATCTGTCACCTGGGCGACTGCCCTAAATGCAGATCAGTAGTGATTTGATTGATTGATTGATTGATTGATTGATTGATTGATTGATTGATTGATTGATTGATTGATTGATTGATTACCCTCCAGGTGTGGGGTGATAAGCTCACACACTTGGAAACTTACTGGTATGTGGATCAGGAAAGATATCGTGGTCGCATTTCCACAATTTAGGATTATACTGTAACTGAAAATTGTATCAACTACTATTATTTGAAAAACTGAACTCCTACTTTAAACAAAATTAAACTGCCTTATTTTAATTAAAACAAAATTATATCCTGTGAGACTTGTTGTTACAATTTATAAAACTTATAAGCCACATCTAGAAGCTATTGGCATTGTCGGGACTTAGAATTTATCGCCGCTGAATACTCTGTTTTTTATGTTACTGTATGAAAAGTTTGGTGCTGGAATTACCTTTTCTGGGCTACCAACGTGGTCCTGGACTTGTACTACTGTGAAAACCCGATCCGAATTCGTGGGAACTGCTCTGGTTATGTCGTCTTCTTCTCTAACTGATTCTGACCTACTTCCCTATTTAGAGTGTAATGACCCATATGTGGTCACGTTCACTCGTACTGATGGTCGGAAAGGAAGATATTATTGAAGAGCCTGTGATATTCAGGCATGAAAACTAACCTGGCTTCACACGTCCTGATGGCTTAAATAGAGGGTGTTGATATGCATACAGCGCTTCTGCGCGATCTCTAGGATATATTTTAGTATAATTCAGTCATGAATCCGAAGTTTAATAGCATTACTTTTTTTTTTTTTACAATTGGCTTTACGTCGCACCGACACAGATAGGCGACGATGAGATAGAAAAGTTCTAGAAGTGGAAAGGAAGCGGCCATGGCCTTAATTAAGGTACAGCTCCAGCATTTTCCTGGTGTGAAAATGGGAAACCACGGAAAACCATCTTCAAGGCTGCCGACAGTGGGGTTCGAACGCACTATCTTCAGGATGCAAGCTGACAGCTGCACGACCCTATAAGCTGAACATAGCCCTGGTTACTATAATGAAATACTGTGCAATCATACAAAGTAATACATAAAGCAGCTCGATAATAGACAAACAGTTCACTCCATAGCTCGATCACAAGATATTAGATACCATGCTAGCCTGGCACGGGGGGCGTGTCCACGCGTAGGAAAGGGTAGAATTTCTTACGTCAGCAGGAACTTCTCTCTTGCCTGATTTCTCTCTTGCCTGATGCAATGGCTGCTATACTTAACACTCGTTGCACAATATCCTGTCAGCTCTTATATGCCTTTAGTTACAAGTGGAAATGTTAATGCGTTTTAAATTCTACAAATCCCACTATTTACATATACAAGAATAATTGCCTTACTTGATTGTTTATATAAAATGAGTTGCGTGGTGTCTAATTAATAATACGATCAAAATTATGAAGATTCGAATATCAAATATTATTATTATTATTATTATTATTATTATTATTATTATTATTATTATTATTATTATAAATGCCCTGTTGTACGGTTACACTCCCATCACACAAGAAATTGGACTGTAATCAATTCAGAACTACAGTAATAGCTATTCATATCGGGAATTTGCATTGTTATAAAGCTAATTCTGTTTTATGGTCAATGAAATGTTCATGTTCAGTACTGAAGATCTCCCTGTTAAGCCACATACTATCAATAATAATAATAATAATAATAATAATAATAATAATAATAATAATAATAATAATAATAATAATAATAATGTCTGAAGAGCTATTTTCTCACTAATGCCAATTGAGAGGCGAGCCAGTGAGGGCTACTATCTATTATGAATCACCACCGTGGAAGAGGAATCTTGAGTGAAGATTTTTGTGGGAAATTTACCGCTTGTAATGCATACTGCCCACTACAGCAAAACTAATAGTGGTCAGGTGGTCATTTTGCACTCATGTTTTTTAACATTGTACTAAACATTGCATGATTGACAAATTATAATATGTATCCTTGTAATATTACCACTCATTGTGACCTTTCTTCTTTTCAGGTAATGAATCGATTTGAAAGATCTTGCTCTCTTCTTGACAGCAGTGGTAAGTAAACTGGATAGTGGAAATGCTCGAGGAAATACGCCTTTTGGATAATTAAAGCTATCTTAATTTCTGGACAATCGCAGTTGCATTGAAATTTGGCAACAATTTTCTTTTATTATAGAGATTTGACAGAGACAGTTATTATTTTGAAATTATTTGGATCTCTACGGTGTAGAATGAACGTCAACGCCAACCGTAAGTTTAATCTTACTTCTGGTGACTGGAGCCTGATTTCAAGCAGGTTCACTGAAGAGAACAGAGCCCATCCAAAGTCTCCTTGAGCAGCGATGTCCACGAGAGCTGCCTGGTGATGTGGACGCAAAGCGAGTGCATGACAGGGACCGAGGCGTGCCGGAATGCTATTTGGCGTTATTGGTTTTACGCTGCACCGACTTAAACAGATCGATGGGATATGACCAGGAAGGAAGCCACGGTGGCCGTAATTGCTGTACAACCCCAGAATTTGCCTGAAAATGAGAGACCACAGAAAACACTTCAGGGTTGGCGACAGTAGGATTCGAACGCACCTTCTCCCGAAACCAAGGTAACCGCTTCACGGCCCGAGTCGCGCAGGTACTTGCTGGGTACGACTCAATCCGGTAATGGATTCATTAAATGTAATATGCTATTGAAGGCATTGTAACATTTTCGTATAAATTCTTCCAAAAATGACAGGAAATGTAACTTTCATAATGCAGTAACTTATTATGACGATATAATTACACAAATAGGAAACGAGTCGCATTCTTTTAACGAAACATTACACCAAGAATATATTACAACCGAGGGAGCTGGACGCTCGGTTAGGGGCGCGCAGCTGTGAGCTTGCATTCGGGAGATAGTGGGTTCGAGCTGCACTGTTGACAGCCCTGAAGATGGTTTCCGTGGTTTCCCATTTTCACACCACGCAAATGCTGGGGTTGTACTTTAATTATGACCACGGCCTCTTCCGCGCTTCCTCCCTCGCCTAACCCTGTCTTATTCCATGGTTTCCATAATACATATATGCGTCGGTACGACGTAAAGCTAGTTGTAAAAGAAGGAATATAGGCCTATTAAATTTAGCGTAATTGTATTTTTGCATTACAAAATAAATAAAAGCGCCATTTTTGATATTATACACCTTAGTCTGCAACGATGTGTCTGTACTTACGACAGGTGAAATATCGGGACAGATCAGTCTACGGTTGAATTACCTCTCGTAAGAATGATTTTTTACAGGTTTTCAGTCATTGTTGTTACGATCATCTCCTTCGATTGAATGATGCGTAGCAGAATGTAAAACAGACCCAAATCCACACAATCGACGCAGTTAGCACCCTCTACCCCAGCAAGGTGTGGGATAAGCGGAGGAAGGAGAAGAAAAGGGAGTTTCATTTTGTCAAAAGCTTTCTTGATAGACGTGTTGTAATTTGACATGTGTTTTACGGAATTCATTTTTTATTAATGGCCCAACTACTGTAACAGTAAATTACTTGTCATCAACTTAATTCTCTTGTTCTACACGGTTACTACCTTGTGAACTTTTTCTTCATCTTAAATCATATATTTTTTAGAGCTGCTTAATTTGAGAAAGGCTGAGTTTGGCTACTACGCAGGAAGTAATGCTAAGATTGGATTTTAAACAAAATAGGCAAGACAAATCTTGTCGCTCATTACAATTCGTTATCAATTTTCTTTCCATTGCTTGTTGAGATTAACTCGTGTTTTGACTGAGTAAGGATTACTGTTTTAACTCTCTTGTATGATAAACATTCTAAATAAGTTATTTCTTCTTTTACTTTGCCGTGAATTGTACCTAATTCATTGTTACTTTATTGGTTTAACCGTACAACTTCGCATTGCTCTCATCTTCCTGTTGTACAGTTTACCGTTGTAAAATGAGTGCTTGAATTTGGCTTTTGTGTGTTTGTACTTGCAATTCTGTGATTTGTTAACATTCTTCTCTGTAAGATTCTCTTCTGTAAACTTTATAGTGAGAAAAGTATATTGTACAAACTTGTGTTGAGAGCTGGCAGGAATTTAGCGATTTCACGTTTGTTCGCATGTATATATAAATGTTCCAACCTTTGCAACTCACTTCTGTTCGAAATGGGAGTTGCGAGGAGTTGTCAGACTATTTACTTAGAATACCTTTTTTTTTGTGATAACCTCGTGAAATCGTTAACCCTTGCAGATGTACAGAACGTAAACAAGTCCCTCATATATCTATTGTAATTTAAACCATTGGCACTCTTGATGTGTTCTGTGGGATATTGAGATGTATGGCTTCAATATAATAGCAGAATTGATTTCTACTCATATTTTTTAAATATTTTATTCTATGTTTAATTCGACGAGTATTATGTACTATTTACATTTGTAATAAATTGCATACTTACAGGATTTAAAGAACTGGTAATCCTAATTTTCTTCTCTGCTAACTTATGCCAATTCCTAATCCTACTCCTGTTAAATTGTACATATCTGGATGCAAAAGATGATCTGATGTTAAATATAGGCAACTGTTCGTAGTTTAATCATCGTAAATATTATATGAACTTTCGAATTTACCTCTACTTCTCTGCCACGAGGAGAGAAACATATCCATCACATCGTTGGAGCTATATTGGTATTCGTCCCTGTTTATCGAGAGGGTTTCAGAAATTTTATTCAGGCATTGTAGGAGTACAGATATCTGACGTTCATATCTCCTCCTGGATACCGGTTATAGAACCGATTACTAATTTCCACTTTCGGTCCTGAGAAATATATCTTCTTCTGTCTAGCGTTTGTACCGTCCAAAAGGTCCACTTCTTTACATCCTAATTGCCACTACTGTCGATGCAGTGGGGGCGACGCTGAGGAGTTTCATGACCTCTTTCAGCCGATCAACTCGGTGTTTCTCGGGTCGGCCGTGGGGTCAGCGTCCTTCTGTCCACGGATTGTTCATTATTTGGTACAGCATGACCATACCAAGGCATACAGGGCTCTCGCAATTTCTCCTGTATCGGCGCCACTCCAGGAACAGCCCGGAGATCTTCATTCTTGATATGGTCTAGTCTCGTGAGGCCCAGTATCCATTGGATTCCATGACATGCGGAGCTTGCTCATGTTTTTCGGCGGCCGCCCAACATAGGATCCATAATGGGCGACTAGGCGCATTACACTTTTGTAGACCTTGGCATGCAGATGGTTGAGTGTGTTTCGCTGTCGCAGATTACTCTAGTGACCTTCCTGTACGTTAGCCAGGCCGCATTGACACGAAGACGGGCATCGGGAAAGGTGTTACCGTCCTCATAGGTGAGGGAGCCGAGGTATTTGAACTGGTCATCTTTGTTTAGATCCAGGCTACCAATTTGGATGGTTCTATCTTTATTTTGTTTTTTCCAGAGTTCATTTTTCACACGTGTAGCTTCCAGTTCTTGCGTTTTTCCTTGACCATCTTCGCTAGCCAAGAAAACGTGCTCTGTGTACATGGATGTCCATAGGTGCAGTACTTTTATGCCCGCCGTCACCATGTCCGTGTAAAGGATGTGTTGAACGCCATGTGTTTTTTTTTTTCGTCAGAGGTCAGCACAATCAGACTGCTACAGCCCCAGTGGAAGGGGGACAGAGTCACGCGCCTCACCGGCGTCAGTGAGTTCCGAGACTTGGACGAGCGTGGGTAACGGTATTGTGTTTGTGCGCTACAACATGGACCGCGGCGTCCTAGCCTAATGTATATTTTGTACAGTGTAAATAGTTTTGTGAATAAATGAAGTATGTAATGTACATTATGTTGGCCTTCCCTTTGCACTTAATGAAGTACATTTCGTGGACTGTGGGAAGAGCTAGGCCTCGTTCAACACGAGTAAGCAACTCGGAAACGAGACCGAACACGATGAATAGCAGGTTTAACAGATCCCATCCCTGATAAATGCCAACTGGGATGGAGACTGACGATGAGATACCATCCGGACATCGCACGATGCTTTTGGAGCTGCGTCCAACGGTTATTGCTCTTCGGGAATACCATGCGACCGAAGTGCTTTTTCTACTTCTCTACTTCTGAAAAGGCTGTATGTAATGGCTTGTTCTCCTCACTGTGACTCCATGAGCAGCCTGGCAGCCACACTGGTTGGGCATGATCTTCGTAATGCTGCGGAGGTGACTATCGAGGATATGCTCAAATGCCTGCATTGTATGACAGAGCAGTAGAATGTTTCCATAGTAGGTGCACTCTTTGACTTCATCCTTGTTCTTCCAAATGTGCACCGTTATACTGTTGGCTTGTGGCACTGCGCCTCCTTCACAGTCTTGTTGAATTGGAATGCCAGAATTTAAGCACAATGTTGTCCAAGCTTCTTCCAGGACTCGGGAAGATGTCGTCGGGCCCGATTGTCTTCCAATTCATCATCTTCCTAATTGTTGAAGTTCCGCGGTGGAGATTTGCGGAACTGGTCCATGGACGTTGCTGACTATTAAAAGCGGTGTAGGGTGGAACTCCTCATTGTTGATCTTGGAGAAGTAGCTGCTCCATCGACTCAGGTTCGTGGTTGAATCTCGGAAGACTTCGTGGTTCTCATCAGTGATATTCATGATGTTACCGAAAATTACGTGGTTTTACAGACATCATCAGCAAGATCGAAGTCCATAGAACAGTTTCCTTTGATTTGGAATAAACACACACTTAATCTTGGCTGACATGAGAGAGGGTGATTAGAATACAAACTCTTTGTCAGTCCGAAAATACTTTCAAAGATTCTGCGCTGGTTTTAAGAATAAACAACCTCATTGCATCGAGGTTGCACAAGATTGCAATGCACACATTTAGCTGGGGGAAATCCCCAAAGTTTTCGAAAAGTACAAACCAGCTGCGCAGAGAGACATGATCCACCACAAAATTTGACAAGTACTAGCGCTCGTACGTACGCGTGAATGTCCGAGTTTCCGTCACTTCAGAGTCCAAATGACTGGGTTAGAATTTAAAGTACCCAGAGCCCTGCAGCTTTGCTTGGCCCACCTCGTCAGTTCGTGAATGAGCAGCCAGGCGGGGTAGACCTCTGTCTTAACATGTTCAAAGTAGTATCCAAATGTTCAGGCATATACTCATCTCCTTTTATAGCGATTGGTGAAACCGTGACGTAAACAAATTCACCAATCACAGTACCCTAACAGATCTGGAAAGAAGTAAATACATCGATACTTGTGGTATAAAAGTCACCTGATAATCTTTCCGTGCGTAGACAGCGGTTATTCAGAGCAAGCAAGGTGAATTGAAGCTCCACTCCGGGCAGATTCAGTACAAGCAGCACAGGAAGGTAAGCGGTTGTTACACAGTTTTCCCCTTACTTAACACGCTTTATTTATCCCGGAAAAATTAGGTTTACATTCCCTTTCTTACACTTAATGTACAGCGTGATTCAGCCGCCCCTTCCAGTGTAGTTTTATGCAACCCGCCATATTCATTCCATCCTGAAAATATCTGGCTGCCGGTATGCTCACACAACACAGCCTGATATCTTGTTATTTACCATCTCACCATGATAGGACGCCGTAATCTTATAGTCGTATTAAACACTGGAAGACATGCGTGTGCCTTCTAGATCATATGAACCCACGAACCTACTACGCTGGCGTAGCAGGGGGAGAGGTGATACTCTCACGTGGCGCGTCCCAGGTGGCGGATAGGGGTGTCCTAACCGGCTTGCCGGCGGACTTGAGGGAAATAAAAGTACCTCTCGCGGACCAAACACACAACCCCCTGTGGATAGGGGACGCCGACGAAGTATACACCCACGGTATCCCCTGCCTGTCGTAAGAGGCGACTAAAAGGGGCGACCAAGGGATGATTGTCTTGGAACCATGAAACTACTTGTACCACCACACGGAGAGCATCATGGGTCGCTTTTACTTGCGCGTAGTACCACTATATTATGTACCAAATAGGTTTGTGATTAGTAGCACACAGGAGCACCGTGCGGTCGGCTTTTGCAGTACCTGTGATTAGTACCACAATATGAGCAGGACCATGGGATGATAGCTACCATGGTTCTGCCTTGCCTGTGATTAGTACCCACTGTATGAGGAACACCACGGGATAGGGGAAGGTCCCTGTGGTTAGTACTCTCATGTGATGAACACCATAGGTTTGCGTTGCCTGTAAATGGCGCCGCAAAGTGAGAAAAACATAGCTCTGTATTATATGTCGAATTTCATAACCTCTGAGTAGTACAATAATGTGTGGAATACCGCAAGTCTCTGCTACTTTTGATTAGTACCGCAACAGGACAAATATCATTTCTACTTTTCTAGCGATCGGTACCGTTATGAGGGGCCGATAACTTGGATTTTGGACCTCCTTTAGACTGCAAGCATCATCGTTTCAGTGTAATGATATAGCAGCAGTCCTTTGGTCAGTAATCCTATTCTTTTACGTCAGTTTGTGTGAATGCAAAGCATTGCGGGTCGCGTCCACTGATTGTTTTAAATTCATAACCATCCATTCATTCTTCGTTCTCACGCTTTGAATTCTGGTCAGTGGAGAAGTATAGACTTTTAATTTGTCAAGCCATTTCGTACCACTAGGGGCCGATGACATCGATGTTAGGCCCCTTTAAACAACAATAATAATCATCATCATCATCACCATCATCAGATCATATGAACCTGACACGCCGGCGAAACACTAAATTGATATTGTGACCGCAGTAAACCTATTACTTACTGTAAGCTGCCCAGTGTACGGCACGGAACCATAGTGTAATTTGTAAAGGCGTGGCGGAGCGGGCTTGCATGTCACGTGGGAGGTTCGAGTCCAGGGCGAAGATTACAAATTTTTGCAATATTTTTTTAATACGTACCGCACGCAGTGTAAGTTCAATACCCGCCTTCATGCAAATTGTATGTGAATGAATGTGTTTGTGGCCCTAAGAAGGACCGATTAGTTAGCAGGCCGGACACATACATACCGGAAATAGTAGGAACACAACTGCTCTGACATTGTTTTATCACAGCAAATGCTCGATGTTATGGCCGTTTTGGCTTGTGCACATTCGGGCCCGGTATCCAGTAGATCGTGTTGCGCGCTGAAGCATTACAGGTGAAATTGCTCGACAGGCGTCCGCGATGATTTGCCGGAATTGGTCGGGGTTTTCCGGCGCTTGAGTGTAAACGACATTCTTCAAATGCTTCCACAAAAAGAAGTCTAACGGAGTTAAATTCGGTGATCTGGCGGGCGAAGAAGCAGGGCCTCCACGTCCTATCCATTTCCCTGGCAGTTCCTCCTTCAGATGGTTACGAACGAGCAAAGTCGAATGTGGTGGAGCTCCATTCTGTTGCAACGACATCGTCAAACGATCGTGCAAGGGCACATCCTCCAGCAGCAGTGGGAGTTCCTGACGCAGTAAGTGCAGGGAGCGTGGCCTTTCCAATGGCCCTCAGAGAAATAAGCGCCAATCAGGCGATCCCCCAAGATTCCACACCGAACAGTCACTCCCCATCGTACTTGATGGCCCGCCTGTCGCACCCAGTGAAGATTGTCCGCACTCCAATAGTGCATGTTGTGGCGATTGACGTTCCCATTTTTGTGGATGCGCGATTCGTCCGAGAACAAGATAAGCGATACGAATGCTGCATCATTGTCCAGCCTACCTAATAGTGACCGACAGAACTCTATTTGAGCTTCGAAATCCCGCCCATGGAGCTCTTGCTGTAGCTCAAGATAGTGTGTGTGAACTTTATGTTCATTCAGTATTCACCAGACGGACGGCTGGCTGGTGTCCATCTGTCGTGCAGTCGCCCTTGTACTGATGTCTGGATTATTACGAGCTGTCTCCAGAAAGTCCCCTTTTGTTTCACCCGATGTAACGGGGCTATCGCAGACTAGTGGCTGGTTGGAGATCTCGCCTGTTGTCCTTGGGCGTCTTTCAACACGGCGGAATATCGTAGCAGCCAAGTGTCGCCTCTCGGGATACCGTTCCTGGTACAGACGTAGTGCCTCGCACGCGTTTTGTCTTACTTCCCCATAAATGAGGAGTATGTCAACGCATTCCTCTGTGGAAAACATGCCGAATGACAGCAGAGATTGCAGTACATTCAGGCCCTAACCAGCGGAGTATGCGCAGGGCACAAGATGAATAACAGCGTCATTCTACTGTTTGAATGTGGCAAACGTGGCCCTGTGTTTACGTATTCAAACATAATACCGATGCAAAAATATTTGTATTATGCAGGATTCGAACCGTCGCTGGCGAACGCCTTACCACATCCGCTACACTACACTGCTGGAAACATTCTGGTAGTACGACGAGAGCAGAGTGCATACGCCATCCGATTCGGCATTTAAGACATTAATTACTGTACTGTTACCTAGTTTTATGCATTGATTCCTCTCTTCGTTACACCCGGTCACGAAGCACGACACATTAACGTAGTTACATGGTAAACGGACGTTGCTACAGGATTTCAAGTTGTCATGTTTTGCGAACGGATGATATAACATTTCGCTAGGGCTCAGAATCTTGTGCAAAATGTGCTCACTGAACATTAGTACCATACAGTGCGCCCGCAGAGGAATAGCACCCCTACTGCCATGTCCACGTTAGTTGGGCTGCAGCAAACGATATTGGAAGGGGCTGCTGAATCACACTGTATTAGTTGAGCTATTTCATTGTAAGGGAGCGATTCCTAAGACTTCTAGACAATTTTTACTATTTTGTGGTGTAAAAATTGGAATTTTGTCCGTAAGTGTTACTGGTTCTTAAGCGACGATATAGATTGTAACCATAGGAATTTGCCATTCGTCAATCGTATCTATAAGATTGTTGATATAACCTGAGGGATCTATTCTTGCTCTAAATTATTTAAATAATGCACTTCTTGTATTCTCGCTGTGTTAACGAATGTAATTATATCAGTTAATTACTAATGTAGAATAATTGAAACATTTTTTTTTTCTAATTTATGAAAGGAATTAAAACTTACAAAAGTAGGATACACGCCGTATGACTATGTTTTGCTGTTGGTGGTGGGCGGATGATTCTACAGCAAATAAACTAATTACAGTACCTGAAGGGTAAAAAGAAGCGAACAGGCTCCTGCGGATCTTCCATACTCAATTATAGTATAGATTCATTTTTATTGCAGTTTTGAGAGGGTTTTACAGTACCTACATAAACTGGTTCGACTTCACAGAAAAGTTTGGTGGCATGCCGATGTAGCCGGTCGTCAGGCTATTATGGTCTTTCTACTCGTCCATGCAGGACTGTGGTATACACGATGCAGAGACAATACCCATCATTTTTGAAAGTTTTGTCTGCTTGTCATTCGGTTTGTATGGAATAAACGCAAAAGTTACTTTTCCTTTCTTGCATGAAACTTGGCCAGTATTCAAATAGACACCTCAATTATGTCCCTGAATTTGGTTTCATCTCAGTCCGTTTAGTAGGGGCTGAGATTTTTTTTAAAAAAACCTCGACAGTACCGCCTCTTAGAGGAATGGGAACAGTGAGTCAGGAACTCCCTCGCGGGTCACCTATATGATGCCCAGGTCCACTGATGGTATTTTGCTGATAATAGCGGTTGTGTTTGGTCCTTTCTTAGCTTCTGCCCTCTGCGTGGAATCCAAAGTAATCCAAAATGCCGTATTCTAGCACCACGCATGTTGTTTTGATACCTCTATTTTAATGGCGTATCATATTGAGACGTCGGTGCTCGAGTTTCTTCCCGATCGTGGTCTCATATAGGCTATGCCCACTTTCAGAGATTTTCTATAGGTTGATATTTCTCTACACTCCTACGCTCTTCTTTTTGAAATTATTCCATTTCTGTCAACGCATCAACAGATACCAATGCAGGGTGTTTCCTGACATGTGTGAAGTTATCGTGTGGGTTGGGTGCGAGGGGCGGGGGTGTCGTATACCCTAAAACAACATAAAAAGACCTTATGAACATATAGCGTACAGTCGATCGTTCAGGAGCTTAGCCGATTTTAGTTATTAGCTAGAGGTACTGTAGTTCGTATTTGGGATTAAGTGGAGCCAAGGTTGCCATCGAATACGTGAAATGCCTGAAATGTTTGAACGTGTGGGGCAATCAATGAGGTGGCTTGTTCAAGCGTGCATTCAGGTGCATGGTGGATGTTTTTAGGACTTCTTGTGTTAGAATGAGGTATCCTTCCCGGTACACCAACATGGTGACAGTTACTGGACATGAAATGTGCCTGTAACTCGTAAATGATCGACCGTAGGGCATATGTTCACCGGGACTTTTTATCTTTTCTGTCTCTTTTTTGCATTATCTACCCCCGATTACTTCCCGCGTGTTTGAGAACAGTCTGTATATTCCAACATTAATAAAAAGATATTGAACATATTTTGATACAGTTTCCTGTACTCATGTATTCTGTTAATGACCACACAATTCATTTCCACGCATGCGAAACCACGAGCAAACGTTGGTCACTAATATCGGGTGAGCAGAATAAAGCGGAACCGCTCCATCCTGTGCGTGGGAATTCCTGAGTGAGTCGGCTGGTGACGAAATACAGTGCCGGATGTACTCAAGGCCGCACTACCGCGCCAGGTTTCACTCTTTGTTGAACGTTTGCAAACGTGGCACGTGTTTCGTTGGTAACATTAGTACAGCGTGTGAATTCAGTGAAATGGTTCAGGTGGCTCAAGTCGGGTATCGGTATTCTGTTCCCCAAAGAGTATTCATTTACGAACCATACGTTCGTACAGAAAGTGCGATGGCCATAAGGAGGTTATTTCAAGAGAAATTTTCTGATTTTCAAGTTCCAAGTCGGACTTCGATTCATAGATTAGTAAATAAATTCCGTTAGACGGGATGTCTTATTGATAAGAAACGTAATAAACCATGTACGGTACTGACAAAAGAAACTGTAGGTAACATTGGTAACGCCCTGGAAAGGTCTCATACAAAATCACTTCGACAACTCAGGAAATGGAAATTTCCTATGGTTCTGTTCCAACGGGTACAAAGTTATTGAACTTAAAGCCGTATAAAATTACTGCAGTGCAAGAAATTAAACCCTGAATGGGTTTTGAATGCGATACATGACGGAGAAATTAACCCTATTCTAATGTTCTTTTCGGAAGAATTGTGGTTTCATCTAAGTGGGTACATTAATACACAAAATAATCGTTATTGGAGTACTGAAAACCCTAATTAGCTTCACCAACTCCCCCTGCATGATGTTTGTTTGTTAGAAATAGCTTACGCGACAATGTATTTACTGCGAACTCCCTGTCACGCACGCATCTCCCTTGTGCAGGCTGCGCTGCCGGGCTGTGGGACTGGTTCCGCTTTATGTTGCTCACCCTGTATAATCATAGCTTGTATATACAAGCACAGGCACAATCAATATATTTACAACGTTTGTTGCAACAGTAATAATTCAGTGCCTCTACCATTAACTGTCCAGGTTATGTTAGTAGCCCTATTTCTAGTATGGTTATTAAGAGACTCATATTAAAGTAAGAATTTGTACTCACCTGTGACGATTACTGGCTGATGTCCAACTCAAGCCTTCCTACCCTTGAACAATGTGTGATACAGGATTTTGGGAAGAAAACAGTGAGTTTATATTCGTATTTTATTATTTTTTATTCGATGAGCTTTTATACATTTCTTTTTTAGTTCTGCAAAATAACTATTTACATGTGTTTATTATTTCATTTTCATTAAATCTTGCTATTCGTATAAAGGTATATATAATTGCTATATTATTTGGTATTTTATTTCTTACAGTTTCGGTTTAGAATACGGTGAATATATTCAAATGTATTATTTTAGGCACTGGCGTTTTTTAATTGTTGTTAGCTGCGGTCTTTTTTGTTGAACGTGAAGGATATATGGAAGATGTGTGGATTAAGTTCTTTTTTCTGAAATGGAGGGATATAAAAATGTGTAACTTGACGTTGGAAGGAGACAATGTTTTGCTCTTGTTTATGATTTCTGGGAAGGGTACTTATCACTGATGGCGTTGTTTTGGTTAAAAGTCCAGAGCAGGAGTGGCATGTGATGGAAACATGAGGTAGTAATTTTGTGGCAGTCATAGCAATTGGGAGTTAATTTTTTGATTCCATCAAACTTTGTATGTAACATAGTACGTGGTGTTCGGATGAGTTTGTTTTCTACTATGTAGAATTATACGTATGTCTCGAATTTATATGACATATTTTTAACTTGGTCTCTTTTTACAAATTTAGATTAAGCACATTTCTAGCTTTAGTGAGCACAACGACACGATTTTTATTAGGCATATAAATGTATCTCTTGCTTCTATTATTAAACCTTATTTTAACAAAAGTATGGTGTGAAGCATATTTTTGGTCATATTATTATTGCATTGGGGGTTTCGTAAGTATTCACACATTTTGTTTCGATAATACCAAGTTATTTTATTCGTATTTTGTTATTTTGGATTCTGTGTTTAAATTAAGTTTGAGGTAACGGGTTTCGCAAACAGAAAATTTTCAAAATATAAAGGGAAAACTATTAGGTATCCGGCCAGTTTTTTGCTGGTCTGTTTTTTGAACAGAAAAGTATCTTAGCAAGTTTTGGACAACATTTAGTTTCTTTTGGAGCATATTTCCCGAGTTTTTATATTATAGACGTCCTCGCTCTCAGAGATGTCAAACAAACGACTACTGTCAATGAAAGTACGTCGATAAATGCTCCTGTACAACCCGGCGAGTTGGCTGCGCGGTATGGGCCATGTAGCTTTAAGCCTGCATTTGGGAGATGGCAGTTTTTAACCCCACCATCGGTAGCCTTGCAGATGTTTTTGCTTAGTTTCCCATTGGCAGAGCAGACGTATGCCGAGACTGTAGCATAATTAGGATCATTGTTACGTCTTCCTATTGCTAGCCTTTTCGTATCTTAGCATCGCCGAAAATCTACTTGTGATAGCAAGTTGTTTAACAAGCGAGATGTTTGGTAAATTTCAATTTTAAAAAAAAATATTTTTAGAAAAGACTAGGTAAAAACGTTGATAGGGAATCTGCCACCTGGGCGATAGCCTTAAATGCAGGTCAGTGGTAGATGATTGCATGAAAATAAATGAATGTCTGGCCGAAAACATCTTGTGAGAATACCGTCCGGCTCCGTGACTGAATGTTTGGCGTAGCGGCCTTCGGCTCTGAGGACCTCGGGTTCGATTTTCGCCAGGGCCAATGATTTGAACCGCGTCTGGTTAATTCCAAGCTCGTGGACTGGGTGCATGTGCTCTTGTGAGAACACACCTCTTCATTAACACAATATTATCCACGATAGAAAACACGCAATAATGAATACATCTCTCCACATAGTGTTGGTGTCAGGCATCAGACATAAAATTGAGCTTAATCCATACGAGTGTGTCACATCTACTTGCCGACATCGTACGACATGGTGTGCCGAATGGACTTTATTCTTCCCTTCAAAAGTTGCACTACCTCTGTAAGGCGAGGGCCATCGGTCTTGGAATCTGAAGGGCGACATTCTACCACTTATCCACAGAGGGGCCATACCCTGGATACTGAATACAGTAATGTATCTGACTGACTACTCAACATTCACTCTCAGTGCAATCAAATGTAGTGACTTATTATTTTGTTATTTTTGTTAACATTCTGGTTCTCCTCACAAACTAGAGTTTGTTTGTATAACATAGTGAATAACATGAAATTACCTTATTGCATTGCATTCCCTTCGAGACGTAGAAGATGCCTCAATTTTCGCAGGGAATCAGACGTTTCAACTCATAAATGTGTTGACCAGATTACTGTCGTGTGCTGCATAATGGTTTCATGGCATTATTCGTTCCTCTTAACACCACCTATCATCTCCAAGAACGTGTAACATCCGGTAAGTAACCTCTCTGAACATTCCCTCTATTCTGTAAGCTTTCTTTGCTTCTCTCTCTCTATCTCCAATTATTCATGTTTCTATGCAATGCTTGTGAACGTATTAATAGTTATTCACTTATTTTGTAAAGTAACTTTAGTGTGGTTAAGTCGTTAAATTCCTGAGCTGCTATATTCGTAAGTTACAAACTTTTTGACTACGGTACTACTTGTAAACCTTAGTGAAAGTAAAATGAGGTCATTGCACTCGAATGCCATTTGGCTTTCTGTGTTTCTTTAGCGTCTCCCCGAGCTATTAGAATTGGAATTGTTTGCCGTTATATTCTTTCTTTCCTGGACTTATGTGCGCCTTTGAATCGGACGCTCCCAGATATTTGTGTCGGCACCACATATAGATTTATGGCCAGCTTTATTCACAGTTGGCCTTCCTGATGCTAAGTGTATCCGGGGGGGGGGGCTCTGCTCAAGTATTACTTTTTTGTAGTTGCTTGTATGGTGCGTTGTTTGTAAATTATGAGGTATCCATTAACACAAATACTCAGTCCCGAAGCCAGAGAAATTAACCATACTCGGCGGGAATCGAAGACAAGACTCCCCAATCCGATGATCATTGTACCAAGAAGCAGGACGTTAGCCATTATATCTTGTTGGGGAAGTTTTTTTTTAAAGGCAGAACATGACATTTTCGTATGAACAGGTATTTGGGCAATTAAACCGGGTGGATGTGGAGGGATGTAAACTTCATATAGCGTCCATGTGGTGGTCAGATACTGGCAGAAGGGATCGAAATCGATCGAGCAAAATCACCAAACATGAGCGCGTTTTCGTATTGATCGTCATTTGCACATGAAGTTGAAGGCTAAATTTTCAACCTTCTATTAAATCGTTATTCTAATGCTAGCTCTCTGTCGATTATAGCCTGGCATGTTCTAACGTTTTCAAAATGATGGCGGAGTTGCGATCTTCCTACTCCCAGTAAAATACCCAGCTCTTTATAGAGGGATTCCAAATTAAGAAATTGCTGAAGAAATAAAAGAGACACTTTGTATATGTTCATAGCTCCATGATAAGCGTACATATTGAAATGAAAATAGGCACCTAATGGAAAGAAACTTCCTCCTTTGCAAAAATTAATTGTATAGCGTTCTTAGGACACCAGTATAAGACGTCATTGCACAGCGTGTCACAAACTAAATGGTCCCTGGCCATACACCAAAATGGCTACGTGGTAATTACGCGCCTTAATATTCAATCAATCAATCAATACTGATCTGCATTTAGGGCAGTCGCCCAGGTGGCAGATTCCGTATCTGTTGTTTTCCTAGCCTTTTCCTAAATGATTTCAAAGAAATTGGAAATTTATTGAACTTCTCTCCTTTGGTAAATTATTCCAATCCCTAACTCCCCTTCCTATAAATGAATATTTGCCCCAGTTTGTCCTCTTGAATTCCAATTTTATCTTCATATTGTGATCTTTCCTACTTTTATAAACGCCACTCAAACTTATTCGTCTACTAATGTCATTCCACGCCACATCTCCGCTGACAGCTCGGAACATACCACTTAGTCGAGCAGCTCTTCTTCTTTCTCTCAATTCTTCCCAACCCAAACTTTGCAACATTTTTGTAACGCTACTCATTTGTCGGAAATCACCCAGAACAATTCGAGCTGCTTTTCTTTGGATTTTTCCAATTCTTGAATCAGGTAATCCTGGTGAGGGTCCCATACACTGGAACCATACTCTAGCTGGGGTCTTACCACAGACTTATATGCCCTTAAGTATTGTCGTCTCTCGCAACACCTTCTCATGTTTCAATTGAGACAAACGTCCCCGTTTTGCCAAAAGAACGTGTTCAAGGGTTAAGTAGTGTTTAGAATGGTGGATTTCTCGCTCGGATGCTTTGCTCCAGTTGGTCCCAGACTTGTGGCCACTCTATTCGTGGTGCTCTTGCAGGAATCTCCAGATGATATTATCATGCGCTCTAGTATTATCATGCATGGATACTGCCTTGTATCCAAGTTGCCTCATGATGAATTCGAATGACGAAGACGGCCATTGGAATTAGTCACTGAATGTTAAAATCTCAGACCCGGCCGGGGATCAAACCCGGGACCCTCTGGACCAAAGGCCAGCACGCTAACCTTTTAGCCATGGAGCCGGACTTGTGTAAGGTTATAGTTGAAGCTGTGTATAAAATGAGTGTAAATTATGAGGTGCGCTTTATGTATGCTGTATATAGTCTCCCTTCGTTGCTATGACTCCACATCTATTATGTGTTATGGGGAAAACATCTCTAGTACTTACTATTTAATATGGAGGGAACATTTTATTGTGGGGAAACATGGCGTCACGTTAAACATCAGAATCCATAACGTACATTTCAAAATATAAGATAGAGCACATATTATGGTTATTGTATCACACTGTTTGGAACAGAATCTTTTGTTAAACCTAACATCCGGGAAATTATACCGAAAAACTCCACCATATAATCACCAAGGGGTAAACGAAAACCGAGTTTTTAGCACTATTTTTTTTTTTCGTGCAGCATTCCATTTCATTATTTTTACCTACTGAATTTGTCTTGGAATAACAGTCTGTTAGAGTTTGGCTTAGTGATAGGTTGTTTCCTCAACGGGCTGAATTTTTTTACAGTTTTTGGGATTGCAAAGCCTGATTGTTTCGAAATAGTAACTAACTTACTAATTAATAATAATAATAATATAATAATAATAATAATAATAATAATAATAATAATAATAATAATAATAATAATAGTGTAGGAGAATAGGCGCTCGTTTTGTATGCTCAACGTTTCCGGGATCGAATCACAGCACAATCGGTTGGCATTTAAAACTGCGTAAATGCAAGACACCCCTTTCAGTGGATTTAAGACCACTTTAAGGAATCTCTTTTCAGGGAAGACTCCCGACACTCGGCGCGTCTTAAACCAGAGAAACTTAAACACATTATTATTATTATTATTATTATTATTATTATTATTATTATTATTATTATTATTATTATTATTATTATTATTATTATATAACAGTATGGCGTCTTCTCTTGAGTGTGGGATGTTTTCACTTAGTCATTCAGCCACTCATTCATCAGTTTCGACGTCCTGTTGTCACAAAAAAAACAGCACTTACGCCCTTAAAAGGGCCTTGGCCTGCCCTGCGACCGCTGCTCAGCCCGAATGCCCGCGGATTACGAGGGGTTGTGTGGTCAGCACGACGCATCCTTTCAGCCGTTATTCTGGGCTTTCGAGACGGGGGTCGCCATCTCACCGTCAGATAGCTCCTCAATTCTAATCACGTAGGCTGAGTGGACCTCGAACCATCCCTCAGGTCGAGAGAAAAATCCCTGACCTGGCCGGGAATCGAACCCGCGGCCTCCGGGCGAGAGGCAGGCACGCTACCCCTACACCACGGGACCGGCCTATTGTCATTAGGCGTACCCTATGTATTGTTTGCCAACATGTAGGCCATAGAGGGCCATAAATCTGACCCACTACCTCACGTAATGACGGATTTTTGAATAATAATAATAATAATAATAATAATAATAATAATAATAATAATAATAATAATAATACTTTCCACTAACTACTTATCTGCTTTTAGAGCGCCAAGGTGCCAGAATATTGTTCCGATGGAATTTCTTTTTACTTGCCTGTAAAACTATTGACGCGAGACTAATGTATTTGATCACTTTCAAGTACCACCGAACTGACGTTTATATAGAATATTCATGCATTCCAGGCTGCAATGGGTGAGGCTTTCGAGATTGACGTACTAAGTTTTCGTATTTTTATTTTCTCACTTCCGGTACCCTAATTCACGCTCGCACGAAACCTCTCTGGATGTTTTATTTTATTTTTTTCTGTTGCGGGGCTAATCAGCCCTACGCTGTAGTTTTCGGAGTAGTGGGGAATTAAGCACTCAAGAAAATAGTAAACATCCCTGGCTTGACATATTCTTTTGTCATCAGTCAGGACGTAAAAATACTTACAGTAATTTCCTTGGTATTTCGTGCCCTTCCTTTTCTTCCTCTTGCTGGAAATCTGAAAGCTGCATCATAATGTGCTGGCGAAATGGCGCACGGATTAGCATATTCTATTTTTGTCTTTGCACATTATCAGTCATATGCTTTATAAAATTAAAATCAGTAATACAACTCCGTTTATTATTGTTCGTTTTCATTACGAATAGTGCAGCTTGTACGGTTTGGTCTGATGGTCTTGCAGACCTATAGGAAACTTCGCTAAGAAATATTCTCACAAAATCCTGGTTGCAATTATTTCTTATGCCTCCTTAAAAATAATATCCTCTAAAAAGTTTTTTTGCGTAGATGTACGTACATCGAAACCGTTTTGTGGTGGAAACTGTCAACATTTTTGGCTGGGGGTGAGTTATGAAGAACACCCGCTTCTGAGGTAACTACTCGCCTTGGGAGTGCGGTTCGTAGGCTATTTTATTTATAGCTTTTCAACAAGATCAGGAGGGAAAATGTGTGATTCTTCGGAATCTCAAGTAGAATGTTCTTGTAAATGGGGCTGTTTTACTACAAGTCCGTGTTTGAGTAAACACTGAGAGAATTCAGGTTCGAGTACCGTGAACCTTGATCATTTTTCACTTGAATTCTATTTAATTAATGATATACCGGTATAATGTTATCACATTAGGTATATTTGATGGATTAATTTCACAGTTGTTTTCTTCCCGCACCAAAGGAATTATCTTTATTTTATATTTTTCATTCATAGCCGGAGGTTAGTCAAATCACCATGTCTTGTGTAAGTTACAGTGCTTCCTGAGATGGTGAATGGTAAATTTGGGTAAATCTAATGCTAAAGTATTGAACAAGGAATTCACCGCCATTTGCTAATGAGTTAACGGGCGAGTTGACCGTGCGGTTAGGGGCGCACAGCTGTGAGCTTTGTATGCGGGAGATAGTGGGTTCGAACCCCCGTGCGGCAGCTCTGAAGATGGTTTCCGTGGTTTCCTATTTTCACACCAGGCAAATGCTGGGGCTGAACCTTAGTTAAGGCCATGGCCGCTTCCTTTCCGTTTCTAGCCTTTTCGTATCCCATCGTCGCCATAAGACCTGTGTGTAGGTGCGACGTAAAGCAAGTTGTAAAAAAAAAAAAAAAATAGGATTGACCATGTGCGCGAATGATGCCTTTTTTGTTTTGTTTTTTTTAATTTCAAAATTTCCTTTCAGCTGTTGTGAACTAATGTAGTTCTCTGGCTGTTACACTTCTTAGTTGTGAGTCTACAGTCGCCGCAAACACTTGTCACCTCATTAATTTCACTGTGACGTTAGGATTCACTAATTAACTTCGTGTTTGATTCCTCGTTGTTCGAGCACATCTCTCCGCACTGCCCATAATACGACTTAACACCGGAAATATGGAAAATACTCATGTAGAACCATTCCAGCCCCTACGCTAGTATGGAGCAAAGGGTCTCTCTTAGTAAATTGTTTGCATTATCGTGAAGAGAGGCTACTTAACGCATCCTATACTGTGAATTTGTTATCCCAAATCTTCACTGACTAAAGCAGTTATCCACCTCCGTAGTTAGCGCTGTTAGTTGCCGTCCTTGGAGACCCGGGTTCGATTCCCTGCCGCAAATTTAAGATTAGCAGGAGGATTGTATCTGGTTAAAATAGTACATGCAGCTAACCTCCGTTGGAGATGTTCCCGAAAATAGCTCTTCCTCTTCACCGCAAGCACACGAATGTACATTTTTTTACCGACTAGTTATCTGTAAAACGAAAGAAACTCGTAATAGAAGATTTTAACCTGTTTAGTTTACCAGGCTGTTAATAAATTATTATCTATATCCACATCTATCCGAGTTTTGAAGTATTTGAATTGCTTGTTTAATTTTAAATACTTCTATCTTTATTGATACTTCAGATACACTTCACGGAATATCAGCACTCGTTGATAAACGAATTTAATATCGTAATAATAATAATAATAATATGTTATGCCCTCTTCCCTTAGTCGAAAGGGGAAGAAGACCTATGAAACAATGACGCGCGCAGCTGCTAGTAAAAGTCTTTGCAGAACTTCCATGCAATATAAGCTGTGCGAACATCTTGGTCGTTAAAGGAATCTTCTCTGCTTGCTCTTTTTGACCTCTGTAACAAATTTACGAATTATTAAAATTAAATATTGTTTTTTAATAAATAACGTTCTTCACAACATACTTTCGTATACGAATATTCGTATTATGTTCAACGTTATCAAATGATACCGTAGGTTAATTATAATGAATCAACTGAAGCAAATCGATAATTGTCAGCGATTGTTATGTCGGATTTACTTCAAAACTGAATCGATTTTAACGTGCAGGATGGTCTTGTTAGTATGTATAAAAATACCCATACGTAGGAATGGTGTTTAATTTTAGAATTTGTATAGACATTTCAATAAATACTTCGTGATTAATTAGGAAGAGTTTTTCGGTGCTTTATGTGTAACATACCTTGCATTATTGGTTGACCATTGTTTTTTGTTTAAGTTGAATGAGTTTTCTAGAGTTAAGCACAGGAATTTACAGCTTTTTTTATGTAGTTCCTACGTTAAAAATAACTTCTATCAGTACTGTCTACTAGAGTCTGGTGTTGTCTTCACCATGAGAAATATACATTTACCACCCAATAGAAGATAGTTTCTTGTATGAAGGAACCATTATTTCGTTTCGAAAGAAGCCAGTTTAGCTACATCCGCCACCCAACTGTGGCATTGTAATGTAATATTAGATATTAGCGACATTATGATCACTTGATTATGGAACACCTTATGTTTTATTTTGATGGTAGTTTTCTTTTCTTGAAGTGATTCTGTAGTTTGAGGAAGTTTAAATCTTTAATTCATAAGTAGAAAGTGAATTATCGTACTTCAAGGTTTTGTTGCTTGATTTTCAATTTTAACAGAAGTGTTGTTGGAAGAAATACAGTAAATTTGTACACTGTTCTTGAGAGGCATGAAAGAAATACGATAATAATTCTTATAAATTTCAATTGGTTTCTGTCCTGTATATCTATAACCTACACACTAGAATCAGGAACATGAAAAATATTTTAAAAATACATGTATTCTGAATAAAGTTGTTCTTAAAGGAATATCAATATAGGTTGTTTAAACTTATTGGTAGGGTTCCACGGTTATCTTGAGACTAAAATTAAAATCTTTGGAACATCCAGAATCTATACTAGGGCCTCCGGATGATAGGCAGAGGTGCTACCTTTACACTACGGAACTGGAATCCCGGCAAGGAATCTATAACTCCGGAGACCGGAGGTTCCAATCCTAGAATTGACAGTGCCCATTTGAATAAGGTGTGTCTACTCCTGCTCTTCCGCCTTTGCTAGTAGGACTTAGTGTTTACAGTGCACTATGTCGTCTGGTATAGGCTAGAGCAATTTTGTTACTTTCATGGATCTGTCTCTGTCTTATCCTTGGCTTTGACAATATGAAAGTGACTGAGGTATGAGCGATGCTAGTAATGCCAATCCTTATGCAGCCAGTCCCTGCTATGAATGGTGTGAAAATGTTGCTCATAGGGTCGGTTGGTGTATGCATTTCAGTGGGCTTGGCAGACTGATATGTAATATCAACTCTGGCTCGGTGAGGAAAGCAACGGGAAACTACCTCACTCCTAGTACGCCTCTTCAGTGATGCCTAGGCTTTCTATGACAGCTGATGGCAGAGCTGTTGAGGATCCCACCAGCGGCATCGCTGACGGACTGAACATACATAGTTCTGCTCTTGAGTACAGTGAACCACCTCCAAACCGGCCTGCTCGGGGCCGAACCCTTGATCGGATAACGAAATGGTCGACTGAGTCGACAGTTTTAATTTAATAAATTTTAAACAATATTTCGGAACAAATTAGGCTTATAAACGGACTAAAGACGTCTTCTTGCAAGTTGAGTGGGACGGGGAAGGAGGCAGCGCGGGCATTCGTGACTGTGGAGAACTGGAAGTGACATTATTCACCGGGCCAGCTGGACCTATTTCTGAATTCTCGCTCGAAAGGAACTGCTCTCTTACACTAGTTCCGCGTGGTTGGCCGTGGATAACGATACAAGTACTACGAGTGAGCACGAGGGGCGGGGATATTTCGAGTAATATATTGCGTTTTAGACCGTAGCTAAGTATGAACGGTTTACGCATCGGAAATATTGGCGTGCATTCCCTAATAGTGACAGGATTTGGAGAACTTTCTCCCATTTTGCAGAAAGCTCGTGGTCGATTCATCCGACCTTCTAAATGAGTACGTGAATGACCTCCACGATCGGAGCGTATGTACGTACTTTTTAAAAGTGCATAAGCCTTATCTTTATCGTGCAGTTCGGGAACGTGTCTGCTTACCTTTCACTTTTCTCATTGATCACGAGGCTAAAAGTAGTTCTTTTTACACTGTTAAAATTGTATAGGCCTATGTATTATCAATATTCTGGGTTGGGAAAGTTTCCTACGCCTTTCCTTTCTTACCAAAATCTTTAGATTTCAATAGTGAGAGCGTTATACATTTGTCGGTAATCCCGGTTTTCGTGAATGATTTTCATAGAACATAATCGGATGAAGGAGGATGCAAGTCGTGTAATCTCCACATGTTAATTTTTTTGAGATAGCCTTACTCAGTTTTTATATTTTTATTTTCCCCCTACCTTAATTCACGCTCACTTCAAATCTCACGCGATCGTTTTCTACTTTTCGATAAAGGAGCTCTTGCATCCCATACGTTGTGTGTTTCAGAGTACTGGAGAATTAAGCATTAAACACTCCAGAAAATATTATACTTCCCTGAAGATGGTTTCGCGTGGTTTCCCATTTTCACATCATTCGAATCCTTGGGCTGTACTTAAGACTACGGCTGCTACCTTCCCAGTCCTAGCCCTTTCCCATCCTTATGTCGCCGAAAACCTTCGATGTGTCAGTGCGACGTTGATCACTAGGAAAAGAAAAGGCTTCTTTGGGTTGACTATCCTTTTGTCAAAAGACAAGAAATTAAAATACTTCCAGTTTTCATATATTGATATTCCTTTGTACTGAACCCGACAGGGGCATGATCCAAGGACCTTGGGTTGATATCGATCTCAGTAATTACGCACGCAATGCTATTAAAGGGAAAGAACGCTGAAAATGATTAATATTCATATCATTAATAGAGGTCATACCGAAACTAATTAATATTCATACCATTGAGATAGATAAATTGTGTATTTTAAAATTATTTTATGAGATTTCTTTGTCTGCGACTTACTGCGCAGTATTATCCTTTGTGTAGCGGGGGCCCCGCAGATGAAACCAAGCCAACTTAGACCCGGGAGGGGTTACGAATGGGGATTCCCTATGACATCACTCGAGAGAAGACATCCCTCCTCAAGGCTCACAGAATGAGGGGAAACTAACTTTTTCGAAACGGAATATAGGAGCCATCTTGGAATCGGACTGGCCAACTTAATTACCGACGAGGTAGAAAATTAATAAAACTCGAATTAGGGGCTCATCTCCCGATTTAAAAGGGATGAATGCTACTGGGACATTTATTTAGAGTGTTTAATGTCCTCTTCCGTGATAACTTTCAGCAGGAGAAAGAATACTGTGTTGTTTCTGCGTGGAAAAGTACTGGGGCCATCTGGTTAGTGTCATGACAGCTCCTCGAGACCGGGACTTCACCCCGTGTGGTGGGGGAAGCAGAACATATTTTAATTAATTTAAAGAGATTCACCGAAGGATAATTGAGTGGTTATGTCTCAATCGCACCAACTAGATACTGGTCACCGACCAATCGTACTATTTTACCTCGAGTACGCCGGGAATAGGCGATACGCAAATTAGTGGAAGGGGTATCGCTCCCTAGTAAAAACTACTGCAGAAGGGGAGAAGAGTCAGTCGGGATTTGTGGCTTACAAGCGGCGGAGCTACGTGTCGTCGAGCTTCCAGTGATCTTTTGTTTGAGTGAATTTCAATTTAATTTACAAGTGAAATCGCGTACTGTGCGTAAATATTGCAGAGATTGGATAGACGTGATGCTAGGGTCTAAACTTTAAAGATCAGAGACGTGTCGCGAACATTAAATATAATTTGTAATAATATTATTATTATTATTACTACGGCGCTACTGTGTCGAGTAGTGACAAAGGTACGCGGAATCCGATACTGAATCGCGGATTGCGGAGTGAGGTCCGGTATCGTGGCTGGACGTTCACACCGAATGTAACTAAATAAATCTTGGAATAAATAGTGACGTGTTGTGTGCCTCAGGAATATTGCCAGCGGTTTCGTCAACCTAGAACAATGGACTCCCAGTTGGAAAGAAGAATGGTGCCTCCAGTAACTGCTGTGGTGCTTATGGGTCAGCACTAAACCCACAATGGACTCCCTGAGCTGACAACGGGTCATCGAGATGGAGATGAGTATAAATCATAATTAATATGACGTAATCAGATTGGGCGGGGAACAGTTATCATTACCTGACGCTATAATGTTAAAGATTGTAACTTCAGTAATGTAGATGTGCTACCATGATACACGTAGCTTCTATTTACTTTATTTAATTAGTAACACGTCTGAGCAATCAATTGTAAATAAAGGGGTAACACGATAAGTTTGCATGCAGTAATAGATTGACTTAATCATTTTATTTGGGAAAACTTGTAATTATTGATGCGTCAGGAGACTAATTTTTAGTAATTCAGAGTAATTCAAGTTAGGTTGTAGTTAGTCCAGCGAGGATATTGCATGGCTGGTAAATAGTGTAATTTTATTCCGTGAGCACCCAGAGCTACGAGATATGACTTCGGAACTGACATCCCAGGCCTCCAATGACATATATTTAGATAGGATGTGTACGATTTTAATTGGCAGGCTTATCACCATTTAAGTGCAAATTGAGGAATATTTAATTCATAATTGTATTACCGTGTGACGATTTTATCAGAAATCACAATTTAGATATGGATTAATTACACCGTCATTAAGAGGAAGTTAATTATGATCACGCAGTATGGTCTAATTTCCAGGTAAGTCGTGTAGGGAGATGGTGTAATGATGAACCCAATAATAATAATAATAATAATAATAATAATAATAATAAATTGTAGTTATGGTAATCAAACAAGTATTGGTATCATAGAAACCGGTGTCGCGTCGCGGGATCATGATGTTGTAAACGAATATGTGTGTTGAATTGAAGTGAAGTATTGAGAGCCGATGTAATTTTGTTTAAGGAACAATGAGGCTCAGTTTATTAGTGAACGATCCCCGAGATGGGGTGTTTTGTTAAGAAAGGGCGTTATGCCTGTGAAGGCCGAGGCCAATGACCACCCGCCGTGTGGGGGCTGAGGGCAGTTGACCTACTGAGGAGAAGTGTCGGTTTTTTGTGTATTCTCGTCCGCTCGTGTAAGAGGGAGCCTTGAGTTGAAGAGAATGAGGGCGAGAGAATCGCTTAATAATGAAATATTCAACACGCCAGACTGATGTAGTCGCTAATAAATGACACGGCGATTGTTACCAGTACTTGTTAGTTTACTGCCATTACACACTTGAGTATAACGTAGTTTAGGGTTTTTAGAGTCCCACTTCCATCCCAACGGGTGTCAGTTCAGTTCCCGACGGCGGCATTGGTACCCCAATGCTCAACCGAAGGCTGGATGTCTCACGTGTTTACTGTATATAATTTGTGTTCTTTAAGGGTTTATGTATCTTGTTGTGATTATAATTGAGTTACCGATGGTGTTGACCATCGGGGTGGTGAATTTTTTACAAGTGAGGGTCGGTTCAAACCCGGGCGTTTGTTCCACATTTTTATGAGTTCCTTCGTGGTACTTCGTTGGGGAATAGCTGTGTGTTTAGTATAGGGATTGCTCAGATTCGTTGCATGCATGTTAATCCTATTGGTCAATGATATCACATAGCCTCAGTGTCTATGATAAGTGTTTTCCCGTTCGAATCTCGTCATAATGGATCGCTCTGCGATAGATAATACTCGGATCCATCACAAACGACTGAAAGTCGATAACAAACAACAACAATTGATAATAATCCATGTAATTCATTTGTATATAAATGCGTCATTACCATCATCATCATTAAGGCCTAATAAACCACGTGTATTAATCTAATCTTTAACCCGAATGTGTTCTCATTGTAATTAGGTATGACCCGTCTCCTACCCTGTATGCCCTTAAGCTTAGTCGAGTTAAGCGCCCATTTGTTTTATTCCAACCCGTTAACGCCCTGTAGACATCATGCCGGAGCCATTAGGTGTAGGGACGGGCACAGTACGTAAGGCAGCTTTATTTAAATTAAAATATTGTTGAAATGAAATGGCGTATGGGTTTTAGTGTCGGGAGTGTCTGAGGACATGTTCGGCTCGCTAGGAGCAGGTTTTTTTAATTGGACTCCCGTAGGCGATCTGCGCGTCATCATGAGGCTGAAATGATGTTGAAGACGACACATACACCCAGTCCCCGTGTCAGTGAAATTAACCAATGATGGTTAAAATTCCCGACCCTGTCAGGAATCGAACCCGGGGCCCATGTGACCAAAGGCCAGCACACTAACCTTTTAGCCATGGAGCCGGACAAGATATTGGTAGTAGGATGACTTGGCGTATTGTACCCTACATTTATTTTTATATTTATAATCTACCATTTTATTGATAATAAAATTGTATAGCCCTTACTTTCCCCCTCAGGTGTACGGTGCATTTCCCTTGAAGTAGTAATTCAGCATAGTGGTTGTATTTCATAATTTATCTGTTCATTTAATTGTGGCCTCATACTTTTAAGATTGAGTTAAATAGTAATTTGGTACTCTTTTCCAGTAGAACGTACAAGTAAAATTTGTTATTTCGACTGTTGATTTTTACATTAAAATGTAATTAGGTTAAGTATAAAATTGAATCTCAAGTTCGTATAAGTGTTAATTATGTTGATATTAGATGTTTGTGTATGAAAAGTAATACGATGAATTTAAATGTCCAGTTAAGTGGATGGTTAATGCCGTAGTCTACTCGTCGGAATTAGAAAAAGACTGTCCATGTGCCGCGTAACCATCAACGAGACACTACTTTCCCATTTAACTGAATTATTGAGTGCTCGTGCGCTGCATTCTTTATGGGACCTGTCACGCGCCATGAAGGTGGGGAAGTTTTCTGGAGTTTGTCTCTTCCAAGTTTATGTAACTTATTTTCCTTCGAATGAACGCTGTTCGTGCTGTGGGCAAGTTTTATACGTGTTCAAAGTGGAGAACTAGCTTCTAGAGATATTGTGTTATGTACTGTATACATGAGTGGAATTACAATAGTGCCACTTCGGAGCCGGATACTATTCTACATATTCACTAACAAGGGAAGTTGATAGTGCGTCGGATACCAATTTTGTCGAGCTTCCTCGTGGTTAATCTACACGGGTACAAAATCAATACGGTACCTATTCGAAAGCGTTTGGAAATTTCTCTCGAAACGTATTTAATTTTCGAGATCACAGTGTTTTAGTTTTGAAACACCAGTTAAAAGCCGTCATATAAGCCAACATTCAGAGAAGCGTTCTCGTAACATAGTGCTCAAGGTGCAGGCTACATAATGTAAGGTGCACAGTTTCTAGCCTCCATTTAGTCATTTTTAAATTTAAAATTCCCTCCTATTAACTATATTATTTTGACTATATAGCTCATGAATCAGTGACCAATACGGTGTAAGAATATCAGGAATTTCAACCAATCACAGTTGCCTTTCGCCACACTTTTATCGTTTTCGTTTTATCAGTTTCATTCTACGTGCCCTTGTTTTTATGTAAATTCATCAGAAGAGCGCATTGAAACGTATTTGTAGTTCATTTGGCCTAGACATCGGTTGTCGTCGTTAATACATTTGACCACAGAGCGCACAATCAACAGGGCATCACTCTTGATATTCTGATGAAACCGGCATATTGGCAGACTGCAGTGTTTAAACGGAAAAATAAAACGGTACCTAGTAGTAGTTTTGTTTTCTGAATAGGTTACAACTATTCCATTGACTTAACCAAATCAAATACGTATGTCTATTATTTCATGTATCTATTCACTAAACAGTCAAAATAAATACAATTCGAGCTCCAGAGTCTCTTGAAGGTAAATTCTGGAGCTCCCATTAAATTACTACATTCCATTGTAATGTTTAATCATAAAATCACTTTGTATGAGTACCTCATACAGAAAACATTCTTGAAATATAAGGAGGTGGAGGGAGTGCAAATTACACACCTTCATTTTAGGTATGTGAAACAAATACTTTTGTCAGATAAAGTAAATAATGTACCGTATAACGAAATTAACGGTAATTTATTTAAATTTAACTAACGAACTATTTCATTTCAGTTTACTCTTATACTGATATATTAAGAAAATGCAGGGGGTGGGGGAAGAAAGTATTGATTTTGTATCCATGTACAGTAGGTTAACCTTGCGAAAGTTCGTTGAAATCTGTCTCCTATCCTTGTAAGCTACACCAGTTTTAAACTTCCATGTAAAATACCTTTCTCTGTCGATTGAGGAGTCGAAGGAAGATGCATGTTGATATGCCAGTGTTTTAAAAGGGAACAGACAGTTTAAAATAAATGTTTTGCTGAAGAATGTCCTTACAAAATTCTACCATTTCTATCAGCAAGGGTCCATGCTGCTGAATTTCGCATCGAAATGTACAGTCCTGCTGAATATTTTCAAAATGACCGACGTTTCGCTCGTTACGTCTAGCTGCAATCTAACACACCGCAAATGTCTGTACGAAATATTCAAAGAATTCGTAATACTGTGCATGTTTAGCTTTATAATGCTACTAGCAGAGAAGATTAATTCTCGTCTCATCAAGCTAAGTGGAGGAACTTTTTTTAAACAAGTTTCAAATTGGTGTAACGTTGTAAACATTGAGGATAGGGTCGCACCCAATTCCTTCAGAAGTGAGCGAGCTCAATAGTACATCGTGAGTCACCTAATTTTAATTTCAGAACTCCGTTTTTAAAAAGCCATCTAGGAGAGTCTCCTATTCCAACGAATATCTTACGTTCCAAGTTAACTGCATACTTGATAGTGATTCATGCTAATGACATGTTTCTCCAAGTCGTGTATGAACATAAGTAGGATTTATTCTTTTCCATTGACTCTGAGGATATTACGGGCATAAACAAAGCCAGTTTCTTTTTCCTTATAAACTTTTGTATCGTCTTCTGGTTTATTAAACTCTCATAATATCTGATGACGAACATAATTCGTGGTGTACCTCCAAACCTACTGTAATTTAATTATAATTATTATTAGATGTTCATGAAAACTTCCAAGTTGGTTTTTATAAACCTAAAGCATCAGCAGTTCTTTGATATAAGCTGACCTGAAAGTCGTGATATTTTAACTAATCTTCAATTAAACTTGAAATATACACAGTACAGCCAGATTACAGTCATTTTTTAATCCGGATTTTTAAAATTCGGCGCTGTGCTGTTCCTAACTCTGAAAACTAACTAAATAAACAAATAAATAAATAAATAAATAAATAAATTAGTAAAAAGGCGCGTAATACTGTTCTTTGTGAGAAATTTAAAATAGGCCAGCGGATCAAAGACACAGCATAAGATATCTATGAAACGAAGTTCTCCCACAGACCTTCCATTATCGTTATTTGAACTCAAGAACGGTGTGATTTGTGCCACATTATTTGCTTTTCCCAAGAGATATCTCGCCATATTATCTTCAAAGTATCCCGTGATCTTATGAATGTGTTTGGCGCGGATTTTCCTATTTTGTTCCCGTTCTTCCCTCGTACCTCTGAGGAGAGCGTTAGTTTCCTCGGTCTAAGAGTTATTTTGTTGTGAACACATGCAATAAATTCAAGCTGAATGTACATGTACCGGACCGTTTTTGGTGTCATTGTACTTGATCTGTACATCCTATCTATGCTCATCAGGAAATACCAGCCATTACGTATCACGTGTTTTATAGTCTCTTTGTTTTTGTTTTTTAGAATGTTGCACAACCTTGTGTTCTCTTCCTGGCCGATACGCATGAACCATTCGCCGATGGTTCTCAACACCTTGAGTGCCAAATTTATTATTAGCATATACCCATTTTGTCCATCATTTTACCCTGTCAAACACATTTACTTGTGTCACCCTTAGTAATTTCCTTTACATGTTGTACAAATCTCTTACGGACATACAGACGTGCCATAACGCTAATTTCATTGTAAATTCAGGACACTCTGTTAAGTAAGAGTATATATAACTGCCGCAAGGCTTAAATTGTAGGATTCCGTCGCAAAGTTAACACAATTTTCGAACATTTCATTTGCTTTTTTAAATTCCAAAATTAACCATTTTTAATAATGAAGGCGATACACCCTTCGCGAGAATACGTGTCTTTTATAACTGAAGATTCGATAAGTTTTTGCTTATTTCAATGGAACTAGGTATAATTACAAAAAAGAAATAAATAATACATAGAATCATTTTTGGGCCTTAGAATTATTTTCTCACCTTTCCATAAAATAGGACCATTTTTTGGACCTCAGAATATATCTTCTCATCTTCACATTAGAAATCTATTTGTTAGAGTGTTTTAGATTGTCGTTGTCGTTGAGATGCTGATTGCATCAGAAGATCACGCACTGAAATAACTTCGTAATTTCTGAGTTCTGTAAGTCTGCTCAGGGACGCAGATTTAAACTGTGAATCGCAGCTTCGTGGAAGCATGGTAAGATTTACTCTAGTACTCTCCTTAAAGTAATTGTATAATTCATCACTATATTGTGGTGAGTAGCCCAGAGGCAAGTAATTGAGCCCTACGAGTGTTTATATTTTTACTGCTTAATTCTTTCTCTAAGCCCGCAACGCGTAGGGGAGTTGAAAAATGTAGATTTCAACTCTGTCCCAAAATTTGAAGAATATGCGGAAAATAAGTTTGCACATTAACTGGATTTAAGAGTATATGAAAATATGTATGTGTTTAATTTGGAAAAAAGTTAATATGATTTTAGGTAAGTACTCTGTTTTTTGTTACAATTGCCTATTCTATGTTTGATCCAGCTTTTAAGAATAATGTGCATTAATTATGCAAACTTTTGCAAATAAATGTTTCTTTCCTGCTGTACGGTATACAGTTTGCAGCATAAAGGCGGCGCCAAAATTGATATGCTGTAAGAGCTTTGAGAGCCGTGAAAAAAAACCTCCGTATCTATAACAATAAAGAAATATATGAATTAAAAATTAATTTTTCTCACTAAATATTACTGTATAATATGTATTTTTTACAAAATTAGTTTCGTCAAATGAGTAGCGCTCGCGGTATCTATCTTTACATAGACTAGTATTACATTAATTACGACACATTTCCGAAAAAAGTGGGAGGGGACTCATATTCTTAAAATAAACATGTATACTCTGCCGGAAGAGTAGTTGGATCCTCCCCAGCTGTTTCATTATCTGTTATAGATGATCTAGGCATCGTTGAAGAGGCTTACAACAGAAATGAGAAGTGACGCAGTTTCACGTTACTTTCCTCGCCGAGTCTGTATTTACTATTACATATCGGTGTGGCAAGCCCACTGACATGCGTGCACCAGCCGACTCGGTAAGCGACATTTTCACACCGTCCATAACACGGACTGGCTGCATTAGCAATTGTATTCGTAGCATCGCTCATGCCTCAGTCACATTCATGTTGTCAAAGCCTGGTCCGTGAAAGCAACAAATTTGTTGTAGCCCATACCAGATGACGTGGAGCACTGTTAACGATAGGTCTCGCCAGCAAAGACAAATAAACAGACATTTTAAGAGAGTACGTGAAACCTCCGAAGTCTATTACGGATTCGAGAACGGATGTTCAGTAAATTTGCATACACAATAAATTATTGCCTTAAGAATGTTTGTTGAAAGTAGAAGCAATCACTACAAAATTATTACACATTTTTACACTGTAGGTTTTATAAGAAAATTAAAAATGATAGTAAAGTAGTAGTTTCTGTTTTCCTCATACGTTGGGAGGTTGAAACTAATGCCGAAGCCGCATCACGTCCGTTCGAAAAATCAAAAAGGGTATCTCCTTTCCTTAGAGGAAGGTATCAGCATTTCATACAAAAGTTAGCCAGAATCCAAGTGCTGTATTTTATAATACCCAGTTCCTTTTAATTAAAGCAATGGAGAAATCGCTTAACATTTTATTACTTCCAATAGAACCGACTCGTTGAATGATTGACGCCTGTATGTTCGTAAGAGATGTTTACCTCCAAAATAATGGCGGTGGAGGTAATAGTACATCGTCGTTAGGGGGGCCCTACGGCAGTAGGCCCCCTAAGTGATGTCAGTCGCTACTGCTAGTGCATTGCGGAGATTCAGGTGGCGACCCCAAATCACTGCACTCCGTGGGTGAGTAACGAACTAGACTGCCGCCGTTGACAGGCAGGGAGGGTGGATGAATAACCTCCTCATCTTCTTCATCCAGCAGCAAATCTCCTGGTACGGTGACGAGCGGTGGACCCCAAGGGTCTTCGCCAAACATCAGATTCTCGTTTCCCTGAAACAAGCAGAGAAATATGGTAAATACAGCCTGTTACTGGAGATCTTGCCAATGATCGCTGAAGAATCTAGTAGCAATTTTCATTTACGCATAATCGATTTTAGTGTAAAAATCCAAACGAATGTTTCATTAGATTTTAAATCTATTCTACTGCATAAATGCGCGAAATGGAATGAGCTACGCCTGTCATCCATGCGTATAATCGACAACCCTGGCATTTTGTTTTCCTTCAATCAATCAATCAATCAATCAATCAATTAATACTGATCTGCATTTAGGGCAGTCGCCCAGGTGGCAGATTCCCTATCTGTTGCTTTCCTAGCCTTTTCCGAAATGATTTCAAAGAAATTGGAAATTTATTGAACATCTCTCTTGGTAAGTTATTCCAATCCCTAACTCCCCTTCCTATAAATGAATATTTGCCCCAGTTTGTCCTCTTGAATTCCAACTTTATCTTCATATTGTGATCTTTTCTTAATATGTAAGACTTACCTGAACCTTGCACTTAATAAAAAGTATTTATAACGTTGTAAGAGATCGGACTTAATTTCTGAGTAAAATATGAGCTAAATAGTTGCTACTTTATGGAAGAAAGTCACGTAGGATAGAAAAGAAATATACGCCTTCCATACGCCTGTAGGCATAATCAGCAGCTTTCAGCTTTACTTTTCAGCAATGTAGGCTTACTACAACCTGTGACAATAAAGTTCGGTGAATAGTCCTGTACTATCAACATAGATGAACAATGCACGGCAGTGACCTTACTGTCCTTCGAAATAGTCCCCTCCCATAACTATGCACTGCTGAGATCGGCGATACATGTCCTAGAAACTTTGCAAGAGGGCTTCCTTTGGGATGGTATTCACAAGCCTCGTCACGTTTCGTTGTATGTCAGGAATATCGTCAAATCTCTTTCCTTTCAAAGCGAGTTTGAGTCGTGGGAATAGGAAGAAGTCTGGAGGATTGAGATTGGCCATTCCATGTTGTGCCGTTTCGTTTCAGGGTCGTACCTGAGACACCAGGTTTCATCCTCAGTGACGATACAGTTCAAGAAATTTGGTGTCACATCCGCCGTTTCGACAAAATCCTGTGAAGCCTCTAAACGTGTCTGCTTTAGATCGTCAACCAGGTGATGTGGCACAAGACTAGAACACGTTTTCCACTTCCCTAACTTCTGGGTAACGATTTGTTGTACGGATTCACGGTTAATCTGCAGTTCATCCGCTTTCATGCGCACAGTTAATCGCCGATCGTTCGTGATTAATGTCCTCACCTTCTCAATGTTTTCGTCACTGACTGCGGTCGCCTGTATTCCGCTACGGAGGTTGTCAGAAACACTTTCCCGGCCTCCTCGAAAACGGGCGAACCACTCGTACACACACTTCAAGGACAGTGCTTGATCTTCATAAATACGTACCAGCATCGCATGCGTTTCTTTCGGTGTCTTGCCAAATTTAAAACAAAACTGTTCATTGATCTTTTGGTCGTTCATGTTCCTGTTCGCAGTTCACAACCAACGCACTAAACACGTACTGTGTCAAACAAGTCTTGCACGGCACACACACAATGCTCAGCTGAACAGCGTTGAGAGCAGGTGGTCAAAACCTGCTGCTACGCACGTGCAGCGTTGTGTGTCGTCAGTGTTGCCGGTTCGACCGTTCTGACTTCATTCACCGAACTTTATTGTCACAGGCTGTATATTTAAAAAGCAGGCGTTGTGTAATGATTTTAAGGAGTTTAATTCAATTCGGTGTTACAATGGGTCTGTATAGAAAGACTTAAAAATTTGAAGTTATTTAACGTTACTTTCTTACTGAGATGTTCAATTTACAGTCTAAGTTTTTATAATAACAGTTTCTTATTATCTGAACTTCAGATTATTTTTAAAAAGAAGTTGACTTGCCAAATAAGGACAAAAGGAAATAAAAATAAAAGTAAAGTAATCGATTGACATATACGTCATTAACTTCTAGATACTTAACCCTGTGAAGGAAAAGAGAACACACTCGTCGGGCAGAAAAGAAATGAATTCAGTAATCTGTCACTTGTAAATAATGTAAGAAATCCCTTACCCAGCTTGATCCTCGTAGACGTAAAACCCGGGATATGAACTTCTAAAAGAAAGCAGAGAAATAATTAGGGTGTAAGTGCCTTTGCTTTCTCCTTAGATATATACTTTTCTTTGTCGTCTTCGAATTGTTACGAGTCATCTTACCGGCTTGAAATCGCGTTTATTTTATCCTGGGGAGTTCCTGTTTAAACCTAGGTTTGGAAGAGAAGTGAGACAAGCGCTCGGCATCAGCTAATTTGCTTTTTGTTACCCAGTGTTAGAGTACACATTCTCTCATTAAATATAAATTGGACCGTGTCGCTCGCCCGGGCCGCTGATGTCTTGGAGCTGCCTTATTTTGTTGGCAGTGTCAGTAAATCAGTCTGCAAGTTAGTTCGCTAATGGAAGAATGGCTGCCTGCGGAAGGAATTACGTTATCTGTTAGTTCACTTGCTCGCGCTACGACCCTTGGTTTGTCTTCTCCGTCTCCGGGATAACGTGACTCAGATACTCTCATAGGGCATCTCATTTCCTTCTGAGTGCCCAGCCGCCTTCCTGCGTAATGTAATAGACTTACTGTCACTCATAAACTGAATTGTTTGTTTTTGAGGCTATAATGTAGAATTTGTTGCTATGCCATTCTTTATTAATTGGTTGTTAGATCCTTTTCTTCAACATTTTGTTTCTAGAAGTTTGCCGTTATTAACTATAATTGTTTTGTAATCTATGAATATATCCCGCAATTAAATAACCTTAAATGTTGCACGTGAAATATCAGATTCCACGATGAAGTGAATTTCAAATTAAAAACCACCACCATATGGTGTGCAGTCGCTTAAGTGCGGCCAGTATCCAGTAATCGGGAGATAGTGGGTTCGAACCCCACTGTCGGCAGACCTGAAGATGGTTTTCCGTGGTTTCCCATTTTCACACCAGGCAAATGCTGGGGCTGTACCTTAATTAAGGCCACGGTCGCTTCCATCCCATTCCTAGGTCTTTCCCATCCTAACGTCGCCATAAGACCTATCTGTGTCGCTGCGACGTAAAGCAAATAGCAAAAAAAAAAGAAGAAAAAATCATATGGTGTCATTGTATTGGACAGTACAATGTAAATATTGAAGAGCTATGTTACGAAAATGTTGCAAACTTTGGACTGGGATGATATGGGAGTTACGAGACCAGCTGCTCACCTAAGCAGGATGTTCCGAACTGTTAATGAGAAATGTTATGGATTGACGTTAGTAGACGAATACGCTTGAGTGTAGCTTTTAAAGGTAGGAAAATCATAATACGAAGATAAAGCTGGAATTCAAAACGACAAATTGGGGCAAATATTAATTTATAAGAAGAGGAATAGGGAATAGAATAGTACATCAATGGCAATGTTCGATAATTTCTTCGAAATAATTTAAGAAGAAACTAGCTAACAATTGATACGAAATGTTAGAAGAAACTAGCTAACAATTGATACGAAATGTTCCACCTGGGTGACAGTCCTAAATGCAGATCAATTATGATTGAAACGGGCTTGAATGCACTTGTATCTTTTGTATTGCGACTAACAGTGACTATTCTTATGAATTAAGTGTTCTCATTGTTTGAAAACACTGCAAATTTCGACATTTCATGTGCAGTAACGTGACATTTACCGTATAAATGATAATGTTTAATCCTTATATATAAAGACTAGCAGTTACCCGCGGCTTCGCTCGCGTGGATTTCGTAATTTGATATAAGTAATCGATCCTCGGTGCACTACTAAGACATTATCTGAAAATTCCTAAAGTATAAAAACTCACCGAAAATTTGAGTTTCATTTACCCCAGAAACTGTTTGTTAACCACATGTGTGGTATTGCCTTTTGGGGGAAAGATGACCATGCGACATAGAACTGTACATGTGAGAAAAAGTCTTCTCTCAAGTCGAAAAATATAAATTTAAAAAAATGTTTCTTTATTTTTAAAGGAGATTCCAGAAACCTATTCCCACGTCTGTAACATCTTCACTTTCTGGGATATAAGTTAAGTATCCTCATAAAAGATAATTCAACTCATTTTCACTCCCGTTAAGTGCCTTTTCCGATAAAAACATGTTTCTGTATTTTTAAAGGACTTTCCAAATAGCAAGTTTCTTGTCTGCAACATATTTAGTTTTTGTGTAAGTATGCTCATACAAATAATTCAACTAGCTTTTTCAATTCTTTCACCCCCCTTAAGTTGATTATCGGGAAACAAAAGAATACGTGTTTCTTTATTTTTAAAAGAGATTCCAAATACCAATTTTCACGTTTCCATCATTTTTAGTTTTTGAGATTTAAGTATCCTCATACAAAGAATTCAACTAATTTATAATTTCTTTCATCCCCTCCCTTTAAGTGGATTTTCCGAAAACAAAAAATACGTATTTATTTATTTATTTTTAAAGGAGTACAAATACCAATTTTTCACGTCTGTGACATCTTCGGTTTTTGAGATATCAGTACCCTAATAATACGAATTCAACCCCGTTCAAGTGGTTTCTCCGAAAACAAAAAATCTTCCTTATTTGTAAAATATATATTTTTGCAAGTTGCGTTACGTCGCACCGACGTAGATAGGTCTTACGGCGACGATGGGACAGGAGGGCTAGGAAGCTGAAAGGAAGCGGCCCTGGCGTTATTTAAGGTACAGCCCCAGCATTTGCCTGGTGTAAAAATAGAAAACTATCTTCAGGGCTGCTGACAGTGGGGCTAGAATCCACTATCTTCCGAATACTGGACACTGGACGCACTTAAGCGACTGCAGTTACCGAGCTCGGTAAAATGTGTGTTTTTTTATATGTGGAGATTCCAAATACCTGTTTTCACGTCGGTAACATTTTTAGTTTTTTTATTACAAGTATCTTCATCAAATACACAACAAATTTTTCAATTCTTTCACCCTCTTAAGTGGATTTTCTGAAAACAAAAGGATATATATTTCTTTTTTAAAGGAGATTCCAAATACCATTTTCACGTCTGCAACATCTTTAGGTTTTGAGGTATAAGTATCCTTATGAAAAGAATTCAACTCATTTCTTACTTCGTTTTACCCGCCTCCTTTAAGTGGATATACCGAAAACAAAAGGATATGTGTTTCTTCATTGTTAAAAGAGATTCAAAATACCGATTTTCACGCCTGTTACATTTTCAGTTTTAAGATGTAAGTATTCTCATTAAAAAAATCAACCCCTTTTCAGTCCTTCTTACCCCCTTAAAGGCTTTTTACGAAAACAAAAAATGCTCGATTCTTTATTTTTAAAGGAGATACCAGATATCAATTTTCACGTCTGTAACATGTTAAATTATTGATATATATACTGTAGATATACTGATTTTAAAAATTCACCCACTTATCTCTTCCCCTTAAGTGTATTTTCCGAAAACAAATTATGCGTGTTTCTTTACTTTTACAGGAGATTCAAAATGTCGATTTTCATATCTGAAACATGTTACGTTTTTTAGATATACTGTAAATATACTAATTTTTATAATTCATCCCCTTTTCTCACACCCTTTCACGCCCCTCACTTACGTGAATTTTCGAAAAATAAAACATACATGTCTCTTTATTCTTAAAGGAGATTCCAAAACCAATTTTCATGCCTGTAACATCTTCAGTTTTTTTAAATATGAGTATTGTCATAATAGTTATTCAACCCCCTTTCTTTTACCTTTTTTCACCCCCCCTAAGAGGATTTTCCGAAAAAAATACGTGTTTCTTTATTTTTAAAGGACATTCCAAATACAAATTTTACGTCTGTAAACTGTTACATTTTCGAGATATAGAGATACTCAGTTTTTTAATTCACCCCCTTGTCTCACACCCGTTCACCCCTCCGTAAGTAAATTTTCGAAAAACGGAAAAATACGTGTTTCATTTTTAGAGGAGATTCCAAATGCCAATTTTCATGTTTTTAAACTGTTCACTTTTCGAGATATAGTTACACTCATTTTAAAATTTCATCCCCTTAACGACGGAATATACAAAAATCCTCCCTTAGTGAGCACCTGCATTGTAATATGAATGAGTCCCCAGCATTTCACATCTTTACGTCCAGTACTTTCGGCTCGGCGGTGATGAATCAGTCAGGACAATTTATTTTATATATTTATATACTAGCATGATACCCGTGCTTCGCTACGGTGTTATACTGAAATTTATAATTTAATGCTTAACGATTTATATATAATCCGCCGAAATTCGCGATCTGACTCGTTTTCTGAGAGAATCCGCCAAAATCTGCGATCTGAATTTTTTTTTCTTTTTTTGGAGAGATTACTGCAAAGTTCCTCCCATTTTTCATTCTTTCCAGCAATCGATTTAGTATTTGCCGGGCTAGGTCCAGGTATTCCGCCCGGTCAGTTTGGTCCCTAAATCTTTGCCATCATTTCCTATAGGCATTTTTAATGTGGATCAAATCCTTGAGGAGATCCGGCGTGGTGTCGTCTTGGGTGTCTTGACGGTTCTGAACCCGCGGCCGGACTGCATTCGTAGTAATTACCCGGCCAGGACCCGTTTACAGCGCTGTCCGCACAGTTTGGCGACGGCCCAGAACATTATTATTATTATTATTATTATTATTATTAGGGTGGGTGATGTAGTTAAATTTAGGTTATTTTATTATTATTATTATTATTATTATTATTATTATTATTATTATTATTATTGTTATTATTATTATTATTATTATTATTATTATTATTATTATTATTATTATTATTATTATTATTATTATTATTGATGTTAGCCTGCCTGATGGCCATGATCGTTAAGGCGCTGAAGTCTAAACGGTCTGACACAGAGGTTAGCCGGTTCGAGTCCCATTGGTGGAAAAAAATTTCACCATCAGAATGTTGGCCGACAGGGTACGGGAGGTGGTGGTATACAATTTATAATCACTAGATTGCGTGCCAAACGCCTGGATTAAATTCCAAACCTCTTCGCAGTGCTCATATGGAGTGAAGGCATATGACGCTGTTGATGGTGATTCGTCCGTCGGATGGGGACGTTAAGCCTTGAGCAGACCCTTGGTGCTATTCGACAGGAGTAGGCTATGTGGCGGCACCGGGTTTCACCCTCTCTCTACTATCATATATCGCCATTCCTTTCATCTCATTAACTCCTCTGATGAGGTTGACGTCAGGAAGGGCACCCGGTCATAAAAACCAGCGACGACAGATTCATCTCACCTCATACCCGTCCCCGTAGGGAAACGGGACAAGGGTTGGACAAACATTGATGTTCTGGACCCCGCAGCAAGATGCGAGACCGCTACTTGGCGGTAAATTACATCTGCTGCCATTTTCATTGCTGACAATGTGACCAGCACCATTGTACGAATGGTATTGACCTTATTATAGAGGTGAACAATATCATGGTCAATGTCATTCCAATTGTTTATTTCAAATGTGTTTAAATTTTTATTTATATGTCAGAAGAATCTACTGTGATCTAACTTTAAGTTCTCCAAAGCTCTTGAAAACGAACCCAGGAAAGATGATCAGAATCAAGTATATGAACAGTAAAATCAATTGGTCTTCAACTCCTTTTTCACCCACCGCCGTTAAGTTGGTTTATCCCCCCCCCCCCCCTCCCAAGAAAAAAAGAAGGCGTGTTTCTTTATGTTTAAAGGAGATTCCAAATACCAGTGTTAACATCTGTTGCCTATAACCCCATAAAATGAATTCACTTTTTTCACTTCCTTCCACACTTCCCCCGTTGAGTGAATTTTCCGAAAAAATACTTGTTTATTAGTAAAGGATCTTCTAAATACCCGTTATCACGACTGTAACATCTTCAGTTTTTGAGATATGTGTCCTCATAAAAGGAATTCAACTCCTTTTCACCCCCACCCCGAAGATGATTTTCCCCCCAAAATGCCTTTTTCTTTGTTTTTAAAGCAGGTCCAAGTACCAATTTTCACGTCTGTAACAACTTTAGTTTCGACAGGAACAGTATCCTAATACAATTAATTCATTTTTTTTTATTCCTTCACCCCTCCCCTTCATTGGATTTTTCGAAATGAAAGGAATGCGTGTTTCTTAATTTTAAAGCAGATTCCACATACCAATTTTTCACGTCTGCAACATCTTTCGGTTTTGAGATATACGTATCCTCATTAAAGGCATTACCCCTTTTTCATCCTTTTTCACCCCTCGTAGTGGGATTTTCCGAAAACAAAAGTAGACGTGTTTCTGTATTTTTAAAAGAGATACTAAATACCTATTTTTACATCTGTAAACTTTTAAAATTTTGAGTTACACTCATTTTAAAAGTTAACCCCCCTTTTCACCCCCTTAGCGACAGAATATCTAAACATCCCCCCGTAGCGAGCTCCTACATTATAATATAAATGTATCTTCAAAATTTCATTTCTTTATGTCCAGTAGTTTTGGCTCGGCGATGATGAATCAGTCAAGCAGTCAGTCAGTCAGGACATGCTCTTTTATTTGATATATATATATATATATAGATTAGTTAACAAAGGCAGAAAGACGTTGGCAAAAAAGGGATGAAGGAGATGGAGATTACTGAATATTAAAAAAGCTACAGTGCTCAGAAATAGTTTTATGTATTATGGTTTAGTGCGCTTGTTATTTTGCTAATGTACGTACGTTCGTCACCGAAGGATACGAAGGTTATGGAAAAACAACATGCAGTCAGCTGTGCAGTAGCAGTAGAAACATAACAAAAGCACAGAGGCTGTAATGTGGGATTTTATTATTGTTCATTGTGTGGCAGGTCGGTACCGTGTACAGCTTTCTCGCGCCCTGAGGCATGCTTGAACACGACGATGTATGATCAGTACCAAAGATTCCAACGTAATTAGGGACAGTTCACTCTTGGATAGCAGCTTCAGTCAGCTTCTGCATGGTTGCAGAAGGATAAAGACGCTGGACGATTGTTCTCTTCAGATCACTCCATCCATATTCAACACAGTTCATGTTCGCAGAATATCCCGGGCATACCATTCACTGTATGCTATGCGTCTCAAGGAGCTGATTAACCACTCTGGTTTGATGGGCACAAGCATTGACATCCATTAGTGTAAAGCCCTACTCCAAAGTGACAGCATATATTTTAAATACAGATTGCAGGATTTTGTGTACGTATCCCTGAGCAGTCATGTTACCCTGGATAGGAATTACAGGCGTACGTCAAATAAACATAATCCCACGCCAAAACGTGATGGAACCCCCTTGCTTCTGATGGTGCTCCAGGATGAAGGAATCTTCTACCTCTCAGTGGATCGTCTCCAGACTCCCATGCTTCTATTGTATGGATGCAAGCATATGGTGGCCTCATCATGAAAGAGCGTGGGCTTCAACTGCTCCTGATGCCACGGTCTATGAGTTGTTGCTTACCTCACACGAGCTACCCTGTGGTGTGATTTAGGAGAACTTTTGGCATAGTCCTTGATATCAGTCCTCAATTGTGCAGCCGATTTCGGATTGTTTGGTCATTCACTGTCGTGACTACCGAAGATCCTGGCGGAACGAAGTAGCAGTGGGTCTGCGACGTGATGAAAGCTACAAATACCGATCCTCCTTGCGAGTTATTTTGTGTGGGCATTCCGTCCGTTATCGATCAGCAACCGTTTGTCTCTCCCTGAACTTTTTCCAAACTTTAGAGACATAACTCTGACTCACTCCAGCACGAGCGGCGACGTCCACTCGTCGCCATCCTTCTTGCTGCAATGTCACAATTCGAATTAATTCAGTCAGTACTCTTGCCATATTTACCTTAGTCCTAAAGTGTTGTGATGTTAAAGTGACCGACAAAATAAAGTCTCCTGTCGGCCAAATATCGATCGTGATCTGGGTTTAACGCCGCTACGTCTCTCGGACATTGGCCTACAGTGCATACTGTGAACATGTTTTGAGGTACCGTGACATATACCGTGTGAAATCGTAATACCGGTATGCAAAACTGAGTAAAATCGATATGTTTTGGAGCTGGAAGTCTATGTGAAATTACTGAGCAAGTGGCTGTGCAGTTTGGGTCACGTAGCTATCAGTTTACATTCGGGAGATTGTGGGTCCGAACCCCACTGTCGGCAGCCCTGAAGGTGGTTTTCCGTGGTGTCCCATTTTCACACTAGGCTGTGCCTTAATTAAGGCCACAGTTGTTTCCTTCCCACTCCTAGCCCTTTCCAAATCCCATCGTCACCATAAGACTTTTCTCTGCAGTTCCGACGTAAAACAAATAGTAAAAACGAAGAAAAATAACTTTCTGGAATTAATGTCATATTTAGCGTTGACAGTTCTGCATGGATAGAAAACAGACACCGTGATAACCAGGTAACCAGTTATGGTCATCTATCTATAGGCTACTAAGTCTTCGTAATCTTCTTCCTCACGTTATTACCGTACATTACTAGGGCCCGGATTCTTATGTAATTACATATTCCATTTCTTTACTTGTACCGGGCGAGTTGGCCGTGCGGTTAGGGGCGTGCAGCTGTGTGCTTGCATCCGGGAGATAGTGGGTTCGAACCCCACTGTCGTCAGCCCTGAAGATGGTTTTCCGTGGTGTCCCATTTTCACACCAGGCTGTACCTTAATTAAGGTCACAGTCGGTTCCTTCCAACTCCTAGCCCCTTCCTATCCCATCGTCGCCATAAGACCTATGTGTCGGTACTCCTTAAAGAAAATAGAAAAAAAAAGAAGCCTCTACTTGTAGACAGCTAAAAATGAATTATGATTCTGTCATGGTTATTCATGTTCCTTTTTACATATTGTTTGTAATATTATATATTTTTACATAATATGTGAAGAATATATCATTTCTAGGTAATTATTAATTATTACAAAAAAATGTGTCAGCTCGTTTAATTTTCAAACTGTAGTAAAATAATTGGCGAATTTTATCTCATATTGAATATATTTTAATTCCTAAAGTTGGCTTTAAAATTCACTTTGCCTGTGAAATACAGTAGGTCCGAGTGCCTCAGCTGCATACAACAGCACTAATTCTTTCTCAGAATCTGGGATGCGTAGGTGCCTTTCATTGGTCAGATAGTATAACAAACTCCGTGTAGTATTGAAACGAAATGTAGGTTATTCAAGCTCATCTGTTTCCAAGATCATTAGGGGCGAAGAAGAAAGAGCCCCCACCCCGGAAGATATTTCACCCGGTCCTTCTCAGCATACAAGATAATTTTATCGTGTCAGCGCCAAAACATCTCAATGGAAAACATGGATAAATACTTGGTGACACACTGTGCATCATGATTTTTTTTAAATACCTTACTGTTTGTGTTAATTGATTGAGGTTTAAAGACAGATTCTGTATTAACTTAATTTAGTATCATTTATTTGGGCGTGAGGGCAACAGGAAATTAGCTACAACAATAAATTCTGTAGTATACTCCGGGACCTACAGGTGCATTACTTTACTTCTTTCGATTTATCGGAACTCTCCATCTCCCATTAGGGTTGGGCAGACCGGAACATTCAGTTGTTCCGCAACATTAGGAGCTTGGAGGCGGAGCGTTTCGGTACAGAGTGCCGCAACATGGGACGCGGGACTTTAACAACTGCATAGTAGAGAGAGAGACAACATGACACGCTCCGCGTCAGCTGGAATGTGCCTGTAACGAACGTGCTGTGTCGAAGGCGGCACTAGATAAACTAGTTGGCCTTGGCTGTGTGCAGTGGGCACTTCGGACGCGGGGCTGTAACTACGCACTGCGCAGTAGAGAGAACTTCGAGAGGCAACATTACATGCTCCGGGCCAGCGGGACTATGCCTGTATCAGTGTATCGAACGTGCTGTGTGTACTGTGTAGTTTCTAATGGCCATGGTCAGCATAAAGCTGCACGAAACGCGAACGAACATTTGGAACACTGAAATTCGCGCACAATAATCTCGTTTAAAGGCTGCGTTTAGGTCAAGATTTTTTCGGTCAATACGAAATACAGATAACACAGTTACAATGGCAGTACAGGTGTTCAAAAGTAACTAATCTAAGGATATTTTCACCAGTTGAATGTATCAGCAGGTATTGTAATTAGGGCCAGGATAAAACTTCACGGCACGTGAAAAACCAGTCGAAAATCTGAAATATGCACCCAGAAATATCATGTCTAAAATGTTTTTAGGATAAGAATGTCTTCATTCATTCTGAAATACACCTGTCATAATTACACTGGCAGTAGATGTGTTTACAAATGTCACAATGTTATTTTCACTAATTAAACATATACTCGCACAATTAAAGAGATATTTACCGAGCTCGATAGCTGCAGTCGCTTAAGTGCGGCCAGTATCCAGTATTCGGGAGATAGTAGGTTCGAACCCCACTGTCGGCAGCCCTGAAAATGGTTTTCCGTGGTTTCCCATTTTCGCACCAGGCTGTACTTTAATTAAGGCCACGGCCGCTTCCTTCCCACTCTTAGCCCTTCCCTGTCCCATCGTCGCCATAAGACCTATCTATGTCGGTGCGACGTAAAGCCACTAGCAAAAAATATATATATATTCGTCAGTACCGGTACTCTATTTACGTACACGATATTAAAGCAGAACACTAAAATACAAATTAAACAGTATATACTATACAAGAAGAATACGAAAATAAAAATTAAACACTTTATTATACTGTACTAGGAGAACACGAAAATAAAAATCAAACACTATATTATACTGTACTAGGAGAACACGAAAATAAAAATTAAACACTATATACTGTACTAGGAGAACACGAAAATAAAAATTAAACACTATATACTGTACAAGGAGAGCACGAAAATAAAAATTAAGTGAAACTACCGACAAATGTTAATCTTCCAATAGGCTACAACACTTGAAATGGTGCTCAAAATGTTCACGGCATATTTGCATTCAGGAACATGATTTTAGAAACTTTGTCACTTTTCAGACGTGTACGGTTTTCTGTGATGGTCTGTCCCTGCTTTGAGAACACTCGTTCACAGGGAACTGATGTCGCCATAATGCAAAGTCTCTTCTTCATTAAGTCGTAGAGGGCTGGCAAGGTATCTTTGTTGTCATTCCACCATTGAAGAGGATTCTCTAACCTATGCAGAAGAGGCATATTTAAATACTTATCCATCTGTATGATACTTACTGTTTTTGGATTAACAGTTGGCGCTTGAACGAGCTCTTCAACGCCTGCATCAAAGTTTTTCCATAGTATGCTCGAAAATGATACTGTAGACCCATATGCCTGACTCTCATTTGATGAGGGCTCTTGTGTTCCACCTGATGTGTTAACAGCTGTCTGTTGGTGTGCAGTGCCAATAACGGTAGCGGCATCATTAGTAAGTTTTTCCTTTATTTCTTTAAGTTTGCTTTCATCCTTCATAAAACCATACGTGGATCTAAAAGTGTTGCTTCCCACATTATATTTATATTGTGGTACTTATTGCAAATTTTACTTGTCAGTTCTTCACATATCTTGCCAAGGAGTCGAGAAATGGCCGGACTGTCATATTCCACCTCTCGCAGCTGTTGGTAATGAGTTCGAAGGTTCCTACTCATCAATCCAATTTTTGAAAGGATAACGTGCTTTTCACTGCTGACTTCCCTCGTCATTTCATCGAAGCACCGAAGAATTTCAACTGATTTCTCAATTATGTACCAGTCTTCATTGTTTAAAACTTCCACAGAATTATTGTTCATTATTGCAAGAGTACTTTGTAGTGGTTCTTTGGTCTGAATCACTCTATTCATCATCTTGTATGTCGAGTTCCACCGTGTTGGACAGTCCTGCTTTAGAGTCAGAACAGGATAACCCATCTGTTTTTGAGTGCTGTGAAGTTTCTCCAAGGATTGTGGGCTCCTTTTAAAGAATTCGACAATACGTTTTACCTTCTCTCTCGTTGGCCTTATTTCGTCCAGGCTTGATTGTGCTACTAGATTCAAACTATGCGCTAAATACGGAACGTGCCACCAGTTGCACTTCTGAACCGCACTAACCATATTTGAAGCATTATCTGTTGTGCAGGCCACGATTTTGTCCTGAAGATCCCATTCTATTACCATTTTCTTGAGTTCTTCGGCAATGTTGTCTGCTGTGTGTCTTCCTACAAACTTTGAGCAGGACAGAAGCTTTGAAGAGAGTGTGCCATCACTTTTACATATGAAATGAGCGGTAACTGCTATATAGTTTTCATTTTTCAATGAAATCCACCCAATTGTTGTAAGGGTACATATGAAGCATTTTCTGACATGTTAGCCTTGACATCTTGCAATGTTGTGTCATAGAGTTTATTCAAGAGACTATTGGAAAGTGTTTTACGACTTGGGATATTATAATTAGAATTCAACATCGATAAAAACTTCTGAAACTCCTCAGCCTCAACTATATTGAAAGGTAAAAAATCGTTTGCAATCCATTTCAACAACTGTTCGTCAAGTTTCTCTTTCTTAGTTGTTGACATAGGCCTGGATGAATAGGCTTGTATTCTATTTTGTTTCAATCTTTGTACCTTCCCTCTGCTTAATGTGCTTAACTCGAGTGTATGATCGGACGTACCTGTTGTAGTAGTAGTGTTGGTGGTAGATGATGATGAAACAGCTTGCATTAGCGACACAGGAAGATAGGTTTGTCCAGTTATTACTTGAACAGATGTGGCAGGCACAGGACTTGAAGCTTCAGTTGTTGCCTTTTCGTCTTCTGAGTCATGATGCACCGATAAGAAACTACTTTGATAAATGTCTGTTGTGGGATGTTTAAGTCTGAAATGTCTCGTCATTGTGCCGGTTAATTTAATTTCGTGTGGCTATTTCTAGCCGAGTGCAGCCCTTGTAAGGCAGACCCTCTGATGAGGGTGGGCGGCATCTGCCATGTGTAGGTAACTGCGTGTTATTGTGGTGGAGGATAGTGTTATGTGTGGTGTGTGAGTTGCAGGGATGTTGGGGACAGCACAAACACCCAGCCCCCGGGCCATTGGAATTAACCAATGAAGGTTAAAATCTCTGACCCGGCCGGGAATCGAACCCGGGACCCTCTGAACCGAAGGCCAGTACGCTGACCATTCAGCCAACGAGTCGGACATTGTGCCGGTTGAAGATCCCTTTGCACACAAAATAGAAAAACATATATTGTATTTCACTCTGTCGGGTTTTATTCTAGTAAAAAAAAAATCCCAAACAGGACTCCGGTGCGACGTCATGGAAAGTTTACCGTCCTTTGTACGGTGTATATTCCTAGGCTTCAATCAAAACATACTTATAGAACAGTTGAACACAAAACAGAACACATTAAGTTATTCGCATGTACCGATTTACTACCGAAGGCCAGTGGCAGGCTGCAACGGAACTCACAGAACAAAGAGGATATGACAGAACACGGAACACTCCAACACGAGCAGCACATGGCGGGACTGGCGGCGGCACGGGCACACTGCACTTCCGTCTAGCGCCTGACACTCAGGAGCCGTCATCGGCTATATCCGCTGTCACTTGACTCATGGTGCCGAACGCATCGTGTCGTCACAGGTCCCGCTTACCTTTGATTACTTGCGAATCTCGAAGTGAAACCAATTAAACTAGTGTATTATTTAATTGTAAAATAGCCAAGTATAACTTCGTGTGCCCAGTATGTTGTACCCGTACTTCATTTTATTATACACAAGACTCTCTTTCTTTTCTTTCTTATAGTGTAAGCATTCTCGAACATCCCGCGTGAAAAGATGCTTCCAATCAGTTAACTGTAGCTTGCGGTAATGAGGTGAAGTTTGTTAAAACGTGGACTTGAGTTTCTTTCTTTGAGAATGTTCAGTGAAATCATCACTTAAGCTAGTGAAGTGTATTATTTAATTCTCTAATAGTTGCGAATAACTTGGTGGGCTCAGTATGTCAGAATGTTCTACATCCTTTAATTATAGGAAAACTTGAATTGTCATTTTAAGACGAAACATTCAGGTGAAGAAGTGATATTTACAAGTCATGTAGATGTAAGTGTTTCAGAATAATATTAGCGACTTAGTTTCTCTTTAAGGTGTTAGAAATAATGAATGTGTACCTAGTAGCATTAGAACCGATTACAAATTGGACAAGCGATAGCATTGTGAGCGTTCAATTATATCACTGAGCCTGTAATTCTGTTCACAATACACTCTGAACTCGAGGAAAGTGAAAATCATAAGTTCTGAAAAGCTCAAGCAGAGGGAGAGTGTGGTGGCTAAATATCCTGCTACGCGATCATGCACAAACTTAGCCGATAAAAATGAAATGGCGTATGGCTTTTAGTGCCGGGAGATCCCAGGACGGGTTCGGCTCGCCAGGTGCAGGTCTTTTGATTTGACTCCCGTAGGCGACCTGCGCGTCGTGATGAGGATGAAATGATGATGAAGACAACACATACATCCAGCCCCCGTGCCAGAGAAATTAACCAATGATGGTTAAAATTCCCGACCCTGCCGGGAATCGAACCCGGGACCCCTGTGACCAAAGGCCAGCACGCTAACTTAGCCGATGACGGCTCCTGAGTGTCAGGCGCTAGAACAAAGTGCACACGGCCGGTATCGACAGTCAGCTAGTAGGCGAAGGGGAAGGGCGCTTCTGACGGGATAGCAAATCAATATCTCGGTCTCGCTTGAGAATGTTTCGGAGCAATTGACACTCCGTGTTCCGGAACAGCGGAACATAACGGTGCACCGGCACAGTGTCCCGAAACAGGGACATAGTGCCCAACCCTATCTCCCATGTGGGTGTAGTGAAAGGATACATTATATGTACTCAATCACCACCACCTGTCATAAGAGGCTACCAAGAGGGGAACAGCCAAATAATCTACACGCTCTCTCTTCTTCTAAGCCCATAGACCTATCCATATTTTTAGCACTGTATTTCCGTAGGTAGCCGGCACCGTGGTGTAGGGGTATCGTGCCTGCCTCTTACCCGGAGGCCTCGGATTCGATTTCCGGCCAGGTCAGGGATTTTTACCTAGACCTGAGGGCTGGTTCGAGGTCCACTCAGCCTTCGTGATTAGAATTGAGGAGCTATTTAACGGCGAGATAGCGACCCTGGTCTAGAAAGCCAAGAATAATGACCGAGAGAATTCGTCGTGCTGACCATGCTGACCACACGGCACCTCGCAATCTGCAGGCCTTCGGACTGAGCAGCGGTCGCTTGGTAGGCCAAGGCTCTTCAAGGGCTGTAGTTCCATGGGGTTTGGTTTTTTTTTAATTTCCGTAAGAATGAAGAGAAATACATCTAATCTATCCTACGTATTGTGGCATATTCGGATATCGTTAATTTGAAATATGTTTTATACGTTATAACGTTAATTTTGTTTTTTATTAATGCACTGTAAGTACGGTATGGATACGTTACTGATTAAAAGGAGATAAGTTGATGTTGAGTTATAGGTCGTATCTAACAGTAACAAATTTGAGAACGAACTAATTCCCATGTGTTCTGAAAGCAGTATGGAGGAAAGCAAGAGAGAGAAGAAACGTGACACTTTTCTGTCCGTTGAACGGGAAATGCGTGTGCGCTTGTTTTCAATTCCATGAAGAAATTGATCTTTTGTGTAAGAAACGACAGACTCAAGTTTTTAATTAATAACTTGTTTTATTGTAAGGCATAACCCAATAAATACCTTGCAAAATAAATGTATTTAAGCTGTTCACTATTTTTCTCTCGTTCTGAACAAAATTGTTTTAATTACTGTTACTAGCTCAGGATTTTAATAGTTTCGGATTCATTCTTCTGGCTCGGGGACTGGGTTTTGTGTTTGTCCTCCTTATATTCAGATAACACACCATACCACAAACCGTCACAGAAACTCGCAATAGTAATTTCATCTCTCCATATAGGGTTGGCGTCAGGAAAGGCATCCTTCTGCCGTAAAACAAGACCAAATCCATATGCGCGACGCAGTTCGCATCCGCGACCCCACAAGGTGTGGGAAGAGCGGTAGAAGGAGAATAAGATAATGATAACAATAATAATACAATAACAAAACCGATAGTAACAAATAGAATGTTTAAAACACAGGGGATATCTACCAGTACTAACCGAAGCATGGCAGAGAATTAGTCGCACATCACGGGGATCGAATCGCGGGTGGTCGGTAACTGAGTCCTGAGTACAAGTACTCCGGGACTGGAATAACGGTGTGTTTTCACCGACCAACGCGTAGTATTTTCTCAAACTGTACTGTATAGTGGTACCAATATTTAATTGCTCAAGTGGTAGCCGTCATTAACAGAGCACTATGCACAAGACAGCTAGCTACCCATGGACCACGGCAGTTCCTTGTTTTCACCACTAAAGAGTACCAGGTTTTCGTTATTAGTTGTATTAGTGCCATGAGTAGAATGGTACAGTTTATTATTTTATCTTAAATATGGAGCTAGGTAATATAATTTTGTCTACCCATCGGCGAATACAGGCCTAACTAATCATAATTATTTTCTATTTTCTGCGTGTGTTAAGATGATATACATACCGATAAGTCATACAGAAAAAAGTATATTTCTATGTATAGTTTGATGATATTGCGTTGTATATTCTGATATGTAAAACCATGTAACCGGGAATATGGTAATGTTGAAAGTTTTTGATTAAATATAGACTACCGAGCTCGATAGCTGCAGTCGCTTAAGTGCGGCCAGTATCCAGTATTCGGGAGATAGTAGGTTCGAACCCCACTGTCGGCAGCCCTGAAAATGGTTTTCCGTGGTTTCCCATTTTCACACCAGGCAAATGCTGGGGCTGTACCTTAATTAAGGCCACGGCCGCTTCCTTCCCACACCTAGCCCTTTCCTGTCCCATCGTCGCCGTAAGACCTATCTGTGTCAGTGCGACGTAAAACAACTAGCAAATATATATATAGACTGACTTTTCGGTCATCATATACATTATTCAAGGCAATGAGTATACATTTTTGTGCCACATGTATTATAATATATATGTTATTATAGGCCTACCTACCAACACAAAATTTCTAACCTCTTAAATAATTGTGACTTGTATACCACGTGTAAATCTAAATTTTGAAGTCTTAAGTCAGGTAGTCAGACTCTGATATAACAAATACTGATATACACACACAGTATAAGCAAAATAAATAACATCTTAAGACAATCACCGGGCGAGTTGGCCGTGCGGTTAGGGTCGCGCAGCTGTGAGCTTGCATCCGGTAGATAGTGGGTTCAAACCCCACTGTCGGCAGCCGTGGTTTCCCATTTTCACACCAGGCAAATGCTGGGGCTGTACCTTAATTAAGGCCACGGCCGCTTCCTTCCTATTCCTAGGCCTTTTCTATCCCATCGTCGCTATAAAACCTATCTGTGTCGGTGCAACGTAGAGCAAATAACAAAAAAAAAAAAAAAAAAACAATCAACTATTCTTCATTGAAACAATAATCATATCACTCTCCTTCATTCATCAGGTGACAGTACTTGGCTAAAACATGGCGGCTGGACTAGACTTGGCCACGCTGTACACATAGTCACTGTATTCTAAGCTAGCGCAATGGATCCCACCTCAGTTCTGAGGTATTTGAAGGTTTTCAAATATGCTAGTCTTGTGTCGGTTTACCAGCACTACCCCTGCGGGCATAATTTCGGCACCCCGACTTCACAGAAAACCGTAAGTGGAACGTAATATAATAATAATAATAATAATAATTATAATAATAATAATAATAATAATAATCGACGCTATAAAAGTGCAGATCCCTTTGGCGACATTGCCTTTAGCCTCAACAATGAAGCAACGAAAAATACTGTGTAACATGTTTTGTTAGACGACTGTATTCGGTTCGCGGAATCAGTTGTATATCCAAAACGTAAGTTATGACTTTGGATGAGCTTTTTCTTTGTAATCGTCCGTTGATAATGTTAGCTGTCTAATGATTGCGGAAACGTAACGCGAAAATTGGTGAACGTAAGGTAGAATTTTTCTTTTCGTATTTGAACTACGTACACTAGATATCAGTGAGTGTTCAATTTTCACAACACTGTCATCTGGATGGCATGTACTCAGTATAGTCTACACTCCCTGACTGGATGCCTGAAGAACATAATGTGCAGAAATATAGGCATTGTATCATAATTATGTTTAACTAGGAATTGGACTCGAACTTCTGGCGCATAAATAGCATTCAGGTGACATCGGTATCGGCAGTTACCTCAGTAGGGTTAGCACTGGTTGTGGGGATCGAATCCTTATGCAGTTACGTGGCAGTTAAGAGTAATTGAATACGAGAGACTCGTGTCGGTAGATTTCCTGATGCTATTTCGTAAGAGTGATCATATTTGAAGGGATATTATGTACTAGCAGGCCCGTCATGTCGAACAGTACACTGTGACTAATCTTCGGAATTTCCAGCGTAAGTTATCCTCAATCTAGCATCATTTTGTTCTCATTTAGGGAAATTAGGGAATTTATTTAATAATAGCAGGAGAGAATATTATCTTGCTGCTGCGAAATTGAAATGGCAATTTGCTTATTTATGCGATAATCCAGAGCTCATTTACACTATTTCAAGTTTTGTAGAGGTGTGTATTGAAGGGAAAGAAGAAGGTATTTTCCAGAGGAGGAAAGGAGGAGATCAGATAGAATGAAGAACTGTTGGGAGAAAAAAGAGCACAAGCATCTAAAAAGTGATTGATGTGACGTACCCCAAAGATGGGTGATTCGAAGTAAACAAGGAGAAAGGGAAACTATTTACTGCTTCATGAATTTTCTGTATTTCAAGGATGGCATCTTCTGTATGTCGTTCTCGTAACTTTCGTTCTTTCTTTTTTGTTTCTTTCTCTCCTCTCTTTCGTTAAATTATAGATTTCATTCGATTCATTTTCGTCTCGAGCATTACCTTACTGGGCCTTGAATCTTTCTCAACAATAATTCTGTCGATACCATGGTATTTACTATATTCATAATCCATCAGTAATGCTGCACTTACATGTCGATATCTTTTGCCACTCTTATGTCAGTATACTTCCTTGCTCTACATCTCAACCATATACGGACTTGTATCATACACGAAAATGAACCCTGCAATCTGCTCTGCGTTACAAGCATTTCTTTAGGAATTTCAGAAAAACAATATTTCGAAATCATGGATTCGAACCCCACTGCACGAGCTGTGTAGGTATTTTCCTGCGAAGTCCTATTTTAGTACTAGGCAAGTATCGTGGTTAAACTTGTACTAAACTCGCAGCCAGTGTGGTCCCTTTGCTGGTGAGACTTATTGTTTACAGTGCAGTTTGTTTTCTGGGATAGGGTAGATCAAATGTATTACTTTCATTGACCTGTCTCAGTATCATCATTGGCTTTGACGATATGAGAGTGACTTCAGGTATAGGCGATGCTAGCAATGCAGCCAGTCCCTATTATGAATGGCGTAAACATTGCGTCCATAGGGTCGATTGGTGGATGCGTTTCAGTGGGCTTGGTAGACTAACATGTCATAGCAACTTCTGTCTTTTGAGGAAAGCAACGGGAAACTATTTCACTCTTCCTTTCCAGAGTATGCCTCTTTAGTGACGCCTAGACTATATATGACAGCTGATGGCGGAGCTGTTCAAGATCAAACCAGCCTTCCGGCTGAATACCCAACGTACGGTAAGTACCTTCCCAGTCCTAGCACTTTCCTATTACATTGTCGCCGGAAACCTATCTGAGTTATAGCAATATTAAGACGCTAGTAAATATCGGGATTATAAAACTTAATTATGGCATTACTTTACTGGACCTTGCATCTTCATCCACAGTGATCCCGTCGCTACTGAATTCGTAATCCATCAGGAATACTGTCATATTTCACCAGAATTGGGCCTGTTGATAGCATGTTCACAAACGATCATCCCAAGTAAACACACTGTAGAGTGTTTTTGTGGTACTGGGCATAAGATAGCTTATGCCTTTCAATGTTTCTTCTATGAAAATGTTAGTAATATCTTAACCTAGACACATCATTTTCACCTGTAAACTTAAACTGTGCTGAATGAAGTTTATATTTTAGGGAATGTTCTGTTTAAATTTTACCTAGAAGCTTGACTCTGCTCTTGGCCGTGTGCCCTAAAATACTGTTAGTTGCAAGCCATAGGAATGAAGACAAAGTAGCTCTGTTGGTAGTATACTTCTTGAAGTTATATACATAATGTGCTTGAACTGACTTTTACGAAGTCCATTATATTTTGATATCGACTATGGTATAAAGTCAAAATGAACATATTTTACTGTAAACTTGGTGCCTGGTCGAGACTCCAGGCTTACTGCAGTGCCTGAAATACGGAGAGCTTTACTCTTGAACGACTCGCTGCTGTATTTGGTTGAAGGAAGCCTAGATGGATTATGTTCCATTTACTCTGTAGAAAATAATACACATTTTAACTTTTCTTATGACAAGGTAGCTGTCAAAAATGTATCTTTCGTCTATAATTTGTTTGTTTAGCTATTGCTTAATTTCATTTCATTTCATTTAATTATATAGAGTTCGGCACTGTGGCTGAATGGTCAACGTAGTGGTCTTGTGTTCAAAGGGCCTTGAGTTCGATTCCCGGTGGGGCCTGGGATTTCAACCACGTCTAGTTAATTTTTCTTCTAGCTCGAGATCTGGGTATTTGTGTTCATCTTAATGCACGTCTTCATTTACACACTCCTAGCCACCACAGAAAACGTAGTGAATACATCTCTCCAGATAGGATTTGCATCCGGAAAGGTAATTGAGATAAGGCTAGGAAGAAGAAGAATACGATATAGAATTAAGGTATCCAAGACGCTGTAATAGTACAACGTAAAATCTTGCAGTATGTTTAGGCTTTATAGCCTCAGCCACGCCTTTAAAATAAGTCAATAATAATGATTATTAATATTATTATCAAATAATTATTTCTAATGAGTTAATCACATATCACTGTAACTTGTGGTGTTGTAAGCCTGTGTAATTCAGTATTTAAAAATGGCGGTAGGCTGTCACTATTGTAACGGCCGCAGGGTTTTGAGGGTTTCGTAGACTTACTTATTAAATTGTTTTCGCTGTTTCAGCCAACCCCCAACTGAGCGCGCCAGTCAACACAGCTCCATCTTATAACGGAGCATGCGTGTGACGTCACATATTTAACACAATGTTGCCTTACTTTGAAGCGCTATTTCATGAAAACTACGTTTCTTAGTACGTTATTTATTTATTTACTAGCAAATGTACCTGTGCTTCGCTACGGTATTCTGCATTGTATACGAATATTGAAGTAAATACTGTACATGCAGTAAATAAGATTGTTTTAAAATAGCATGTCTCTTAGCGTTATCCTAGAAACAGCATAGAGAGGTCCTCATACGTTGTTTCCAATGTAAAGTGCTTGTTACGGATTTGTGATGATAACGACAGGCTCACTTGCCTACTGCCATTCACAATCGAGTTGGAAAGTTTACAGTATAATTGTAGGCCCCATTGCCTATTGCGCGGTCACAATCGATTTGGGGAGTTTCCGTTACAATGGCAACACCCCTTTCCTACTTCCAGACATATTACAAATTGAGGAGTTATTATAATGGCAGGAAACTTCCCTACAACCAGTCAAAATTGAGTTGTGCAGTTATCATTATAATGACAGGCCCCTTTTCCAACTGCCAGCCAGCTTACTGCCAGTCACACCAAGTTGGTGAGTTTCCATCAAAATAACAGGCCAGTATGCCTAATGCCAGTCACATTTTAGATGGGTACATCTGTTTATAACTGCGGGAACGCTTGCCTACAGCCAAACACAATTGGATAAGGGGAGTTTTGAACAAAACTGCATGCTCCCTTGCCTTCTGCAAGTCAAATCGAGAAGTGAATTATTCATTACAATGGTAGACCTGCCTCATTAATGCCAGTTACACAGGAATTGGAGAAGGACCCCATTCCTACTGCCAGTCAAAGTCGGTGTGGGGAGTACTGATTACAATAGCAGACACACCCTTTCTCGGTGGCTACAAAATCGACATCATTGAATATATATAGTTCGACATACGAAAGTATGTGCTTGTTTACAATATTGCAGACCTTCATTTACAGATTAAGTGCTGCTAAACGGTACATCATATCGAGAAAGGATTGTACCATAAGACGCCGGATTTAGCGGCCGAAATTGCTGGTCTTATAATATCTCATCTATTCATGGGTCAGATTGAGTTACAAACGTGGAATAGGGTAAAATTTGTGTAAGATTATCTCACATTGCATTGCTTTTCGGATAATTATGTGACAGCTACATACATAGCATTTGGCTCATATATGGCTACCGGGTGGACCAATTTTCGTGTAGAGTTTGATGATTCTATCTTTCCTATAAGTGATGGAAGGTATGAATTATGTATGTGAAAAGTCCAAATTTACTTAACATCGAGAAATAGAGAAAAATCAAACGTAAAAGGGAGAGAAGTACGACAAAATGTCGTAAGACCAAGGTTGTAGATCACTCCAAATTGAACGGAAATTGTGCCATCCGTTATGTGATAATACTTCCCGAAGGTCTGCACCATCATTAAAATTCCTCCATATTTCGATATTCTTCGGGGATAAAAAGGGAAAAATTTAAAGATCTTGGAAGTTTTCCGTCCGTTACAGGCGAAAACTTATATTTTTTCCAAATTTCAATATCCTTCTTCGACTGGCAGATGCCGCAATCTGGGTTTTCGGTGAGGAGTGAGGACTTTCAAGAAACTAAACCAAAAAATATGCAGATGGACATTATTACCCCTTAAACGTGTAGCTGTACGAAAATTTCGCCAAAATAGTCAATGTACAGGCACACAGTCGTTACGATTTTATTTACATAGATAGATAAGGAACCTGCTCCACGTAAAACACCTTTTGGGCTATATCCGCTGGACTTAACCTGAAAAACGGACCGTTTATGATATCTCCCTTATTAATCCTCCTGTCGAAAAAATGCACATGAAAAAAAGTTTTTGAGATGGAATTCCATCACGTTTGTTCGATTTCCAGTCAGGTTGGTCTTGTACTGCACATATTGTCTAAGAGTAAAAATCACCATTTCGGTTCCCTATAAACCGCCAGTCCATTCCGGGAACATGAAATGTTATTGACGATTAACACCTACCGTTGGACAGGTGGATGTTAATGTAAAGTTTGACTCAAATATCTTCAGTAGTTTTCAAGTTGTAAAAAATACGCTTTACACGCACCCGCTCTTGAGTTAAATCCGGTGGGACTTGTACCGGAAAACGGTCCGTTAATGATATCTCCCTTATTAATCCTCGTATTGAAATGATGCACATGAGGAAAAAGGCTTAGAAATGAACTAGGCTTAGAAATGAACTTCCATTAAGGCAGGTAAATTTACATTAAGTTTGGTTGTGTATATTTTGTGGGAATGCAAAATCACGGTTTCGGTTTCGTATGATCCCCCAGTCCGTTCAGGGATTTAGAAACAATATTTGCCCTGAAACCTACCAAAGGACAGGTGGATTCTAAATATCGAGTTTGGTGGAAATGTATCCAGTAGTTTCCAAGTTATAGACAAACAGACAAACAAACAAACAGACAGACACCAAAACTGAATATATGCAGATGGTCATTATTACACCTGAAACGGATAACTGTACGGAAATTTCGCCAAAATTGTCAATGTACAGACACACTCTAGAAGTGCAGACCTTTATTTCGATAGTGACTGCTTTGAAACTGTACGACGTATCTACAAACGGACTTCACCATCAGACGCCCCTTTCAGTGCTCTACATGGTTGGTCCTATGACATCTTCTCGTATCTCCTATATTTATGGGTTAGATTGAGTTAGAGTCATTGAATAGGGTGAAATTTTGTACAGTTTTCACATACTACTTTATATTTTTGATACTCATGTGACAGCTAGAATCATTAAATTTGGCTATAACATGGCCAATGGTCATGTCAATGTGCGTGCCGAATGTCATGATTCTACCTTTCCTATAAGTGTGCCAAATGATAACATATACGTGTAAAAGTACAAAATCATCTTGAAATCGAGAAATACAGCTGTGTTTAACGTATTAGGGATAGAAATACGACGAAAAGTCATAGGACAAAAGTTGTAGATCTCTCCAAAATGAAACGCCATTTGCTTTCTGACTTGTGATACGACTTACTGATTATCCACCAATTATCCCGGAACGAAGGTCTGCACCGTCGTTACAATTGCATCCATATTTCGGAATTTTCCTGGGCCAAATGTTATACATTTGCATAGCTTAGAATATTTCCTCAAAGAAAAGTGTGTCCAGCATTCGGGATTAGCACTCGCATACATACGTGGTAATTAAGGAAGAAAATAATACAGTTTAGTAATTTGAAATTAATAGAAAATGGATTATAACTGAGGACATCCGGATGACGACAAATATATAAATACCAAGTGAATGTATTGGAAAATCAAATGCTCCTCAATAAATTATGCCGGTGTGAGTTATGGATATAAAAAAGCGGTAATCGGAAAGAAATTTAGGCGCAGGGATTCTTTTTTTTGCTAGGGGCTTTACGTCGCACCGACACAGATAGGTCTTATGGCGACGATGGGACAGGAAAGGCCTAGGAGTTGGAAGGTAGCGGCCGTGGCCTTAATTAAGGTACAGCCCCAGCATTTGCCTGGTGTGAAAATGGGAAACCACGGAAAACCATCTTCAGGGCTGCCGATAGTGGGATTCGAACCTACTATCTCCCGGATGCAAGCTCACAGCCGCGCGCCTCTACGCGCACGGCCAACTCGCCCGGTGCAGGGATTCTTAGGTAAAGGGATAAGATGACTAATGGTGTTATTACTTAAGCTATTCGAGGACGGTTATAACCTCCAATGATATTCCGCCAATATCCCGCAGAATGGTCGATTGACGACTCTCTTGCTTTTTACCCAAGGAACAACCACGAATTTAAAGGAATGATGAGGAAAATGGCAATACGTTACTTCCCTGCTGGCAAGCAGTCAGAGACGTTGCCATGGTAACCCATATATTCGGTCGGTTGGTCACTCAATGCAGAGCATGGTATCGGCAGAAAATAGTAAATTTCTCCGTCATTTGAAGAGTGAGGTAAATTATGAACATAACAAAAGTTGTTTATAATGAAGAGACCTTTCACATACGGTCCACAGAGTTTACAGAAAATCAATAGTATAAGAGAAAATGGAGGAAAACCGTTGTGGTTTCCCTATAAAACCCCCGTCTTTTCAGAGATTTTAAAATGATATGCATATCGAAACCTTCCCCGGGAGAAATTTAGGCGCAGGGATTATTAGGTAATCCGATAAGATGATGAATATTTGTGTTATTACTTAAGCTATTTGAGGACGGTTATAACCTCCAATGATATTCCGCCAATGTCCCGCAGAATGGCCGATTGACGACCGTATATGAAGTTTGGTTGAGATCTATCCAGCCGTTTCGACGTGATGATGGAACAGACAAAGAGACAAACAAACCAACAAACAAACAGACAGACACGAAAAGTAAAAACCACCGATTCGGTCTTGAGTTGATCCAAAACGGATAGATATTTGAAAATTTGGCAAAACAAAAGGAATTACAGACAGCGGACCCCCTACAGCTTTATTTATAAGATTTATTTATTTATTTATTTATTTATTTATTTATTTATTTATTTATTTATTTATTTATTTATTTGCAACCGGCAGCCTCCTCTTTTATCTTTATTTATTTATTTATTTATTTATTTATTTATTTATTTATTTATTTATTTGCAACCGGCAGCCTCCTGTTTTATATTTATTTATTTATTTATTTATTTATTTATTTATTTATTTATTTATTTATTTATTTACAACAGACAGCCTCCTCTTTTATCTGTCAATTGTGACATTAAAAATCGTAAGTTAAATGTTATCGGCGATACACGCGTTGTACCCAAACACTAAAGGCGTCTTAAATTTTTTTCTTTTCATGTACCCGTTGTCGAGGAACGTAAATCCACGTTTTAAAAAAATCTTACAGACCATGAAAACCCCAGGGCGAGGAGAAAGCAAATGCTTCCACTGTTCGTTATGTTGGAATTGGGGGGTTGAAAGGACAGTTGGGTGTTTATCGTAGAACGTAACGCGCTATATCTAGTTCGCTTGCGCTATATTAGCTGCTAATGGAAAGTCTTGTCCACAGGAAATCGGTGGAATGTTTACGTTTCGGTATTGTAAAAAGCATCTACCCTGGAAAGGGAACATGATCTATCCGATTTACATCTCACAACGTGGTCGTCATCAGAGTTCACGAGAGGATCTACCTCGTGCCTCTCAGGAAGTGGTTGTCTCGTGTCTAACTTTTCCGACTTCTGACAGGGGATCGAACCCACGGTAAACCAGTCATAGCCCCTCTATCTGGTTCCATAGCGATGGAATATATCGTTAATCTGTATATTGCTGCACTCGTAACATTGTTGTACTGTTTTAAAGTTCGGCATACAAGCTCACAGTGAAAGTATACTTAAAAGTAGTAGTAGGTTATTTTGAAGTACTGCTACAATAAGACAGGATTTCTAGAGAATTTTAAGGGGGTTTGTTCCCCCCTGCACAATTGAACTAGAGAGTGGAAATGAAACATCAGGCGGATTGTGTAAACGTGGCCAACAGATGGCCTATCGATTAATAATAATAATAATAATAATAATAATAATAATAATAATAATAATACAATATTTGCACTATATGAACTTACCTCATGAATACACGTTTCATAAATATGAGTCTAAAAATGAAATAAGAAATGAGATTTACTTCAAGGTCAGAGGAACGGTCACAAGTTACTGTTTATTCTTCAGCATTACGAACATTTGATGTTTTCGTAATTCTTAAACTTCCTGTCATTGTTCAACTTACTTAGCTTACTATCTTACATCTCACTTAACTTCCATTATGCTTATCTCACACTTTTTATCTAGTAGAGTCCATTTTATTGGATTGATTGAGCGTAATTATTTTGATATACAGTAGGGTGACGCTATGCAGCGTATCCAGGTAGGCAGACTCATATCTTGAAAATTAAAGAAAGTTCCTTCGAAATATCTTTGATCCAAAGACGTCGCAAAATGACCAACACACTTTCCGGTTGAGATCGAACCAGGAACTCTATAAAACCATCGACAAACTTACGACGGCGATGAGGAAAAGACATTTTATGGACACATTAAAACGATGAATCAAGAGCAAAATACTCCTTCTGGAAGAAAAGTGCAAAACACAGCGTGGGTGGCTTACACAGGGGCACGAAGACCTAGCAGACGTGGGTGTCAAGGAGGAAGAGATACAGGTGAGAAAAATATTGCGGGAGTGAAGGATGCACCCAGAAAGCCACTGGCCGAGCTACGGAACATCTCGGCAAAAGAGCGAGAAATAAGAAGTCAAAGACTTACGGATCTTTGGCGAGAATGCAAAGAGAATGGCATTAGCCTGCGTAACAGAAGGGCAAGTAGATTGTGTAAACGTGGCACACACATGGCCGTATCGATGAATAATATAATAATTATAATATAATCTTTGCACTATATGAAGTTACCGTATAAATACACGTTTTATATAACGGGAAGCCAACATTAAATTCGTTAATATGGGCGACAGTGTACAAGTTTTACCTCAGGCCGCAGCACCTATCGTCGGGATTGTATGTGTGGGTTTTACTACGCACCCCATGTCCTTTCACACTACATTTCAAACCTGAACCTTTAATTGTTATTTATTTATTATTGACGTGAGAATAAAATTGATAGTCCGACGTCACCAGATGACCTTATCACAGAAATGATTCAAAATATATTTTCTCCCGTTATCCTTCTAGGCTGACGTTACCGTCATTGAACTCCACACATCCTATTCGCTTGCTACAATAGGTCCAGTAACTGTATTAACACAGGATATCAGACGGAATTTTATATATGATGAGATAACTTCGTTGTGCATGGCTCTCCATTAGGCGACAAAGAAAAATTACTCTTTGCGATCACTGAATGCAGAATTATAATCTGATTTTTCCTCCAGCTGCCATTCCATTTTGATCGTTTTCCTGTCTTATAATTTGGCTTGTAATGTTGGCTAGTGACAACTGTGAATTCTCTATTGCCATGCCGTATGGGATCTTATCTAATGAAATTGTCCTTGGTCGAATATCGAGAGCGGAACACTTTTTGCTAATTGGACGCTGTGGAAGCTCGAATGAACAGGAGTCGTAATTAGGGTGATGAGCCGTTCTGTTTTTAATGAGTATGTCCTCGTTATCACACTACCGATAGCCTTAATTTTGCTGTGCTTTAATGTGATGTTCCCTTTTCATCGACTGGGAGGTGGATATCAGATTTCTTAGTACACCTCTTATTTCGTCTAACAGTTCGTCTAATCGCACCTCTACATGGTCATTACCAGAACATTCTGAATACTGACGTCAACCATTAATAATTATATCGATACTTCTGACCTGCTGTACTTTTTAAGTAGTTTCTGCATCGTTCAGCATTAAAATTCATGGGCCTTTATAATATCCTGACTTTTTTCTTATAATTGAGCTCTAAAAGAACACGCGGTGGGCTGTGGCGTCTACGTGGCTATGGGTGTTTATGCGTGGCAATGTCTGTGGGCGGTGGGAGAAATGAGAGACCGTGTGGGTTTGGAAGAATAAAATGTGTTTGTGGCATCGAACGGGAATGCAGCGTTGCAAAGAGTTGAGTATCGGATGATCGTGCGAGAAGTAGGACAGCCTCGGCGGTGATGTGCCTGCCGAGATCCTGGCAAATTGTTCGCTAAGTCATCAGCTAGCGTACTGTAGGCGTTGAAGGTGTCTTCGACAAAGCGCACGCATTCAGATGACATCGAAGTTGCCTCAGCGAAACTGGGTTGAGGTTGCCGGGCCAGTCTTTTAGTGTTCGATACGTCTCCTCGATTCCTCTTAATGTTGTTGATGTCGTCAGCTTCTCACTGAAACCCTTGATTTTGAACTTTTTGGCTTACAACGTGCACAGAAAATTTTCATTGGTTATAAGGTCACTATATTGTGTGTTTTGCTATTTTTATCTTTTTATATTGCCAGGCTGTGTGGCTCAGACGGTTGAGGCGCTGGCCTTCTGACCCCAAATTTGGCAGGTTCGATCCTCGCTCAGTCCGGTGGTATTTGAAGGTGCTCAAATACGTCAGCCTTGTGTCGGTAAATTTACTGATACGTAGAACACCCGCGGGACTAAATTCCGGCACCTCGGCGTCCCCAAAAACTGTAAAAGTAGTTAGTTAGAAAATAACATTATTATTATTATTATTATTATTATTATTATTATTATTATTATTATTATTATTATTATTATTATTATTATTATTTTGTATTTTATGAATTAGTTGGTTTGCTTGCACACATATTGATACCAGAATTGCTCCGACTAGATGAGCCCTCACCGAGCTCGATGGCTGCAGTCGCTTGAGTGCGGCCATTATCCAGTATTCGGGAGATAGTGGGTTCGAACCCTACTGTCGGCAGCCCTGAAGATGGTTTTCCGTGGTTTCTCATTTTCACACTAGGAAAATTCTTGGGCTGTACCTTAATTAAGGCCACGGCCGCTCCCTTCCCACTTCAAGCCCTTTCCTGACCCATCGTCGCCAGAAGACCTGTCTGTGTCGGTGCGACGTAAAGCAACTTGTAAGAATAAAAGAGCCTTTCTCTGTTTCTTTCTTCCTTTCTTTCTTCATTTATTTGTTGTGAACTAACTTATCTACCTTATCGGTTAGCAATGCGGATAGCTAATTACAGTATGTAGCCCGAGCAGAGCACTCCGTATTATTCCGTACCAGTGTCCTTATGTAAGTAAAAGAAACGATGTAACTTTTGTACTAATTGTCCTAAGTCTACCGTAATGGCACCATTATGTCGGACGTTAGAATCTCTATTGATTGATACACACACCATGGGTTGGAATTTACATTCCGAAGTTGATATGAAGCAAATTACGAAATGATCACATTTTCTTCCTCGTATGTTTGTTCCACAACCGTTATGGTACTATTATCCCTGGTCCAGAGGCGGCTTTTTAACGGTACCGTACGTGGGGATGGGGGTGGAAGCAGGAGTCGTAATTGATATTTCGAAAACAGAGGCTCGCAATGCAGCTCTTTCAGCGGCCTGATAGCGTCAGCACGACAAGATCTGTGAAGCATGTAGTCCAAGGACCAAACTATACAGTGGTACGTTAAATGTTGTGCTTATTCTTGAAGAACAATTGTCACAAACCAGAGAATTAAGTTCCGTGATGCTCACTTCCCGAACTTTAGTGCCTGAATTGTGAGACATACAATGCTGAAGAAAAATAAAGCATACAAATCCTCAAGGACTGTGTTCAGTGACACCAGGGTATAATATGTGTATACTGTGGGGTTGTTGTGTTAGTGATTCATTTGTTACGGACATCGGCCTGTCCGTGCGCACTCTGCAGCAGTAACTGTGCTGAGGTTAGAGGTGAACAGTGTTTGCAACATTCATTGTAGGGTACAACCATGCCCCGCCGATGAGTACGTGCTCCTGTTCAACGACTGTAGCACTGTGGGCCTGCGGGAAGGTTGCACATGTTGGGCCCAGTGTATCGGTGGTGTGTTGCTGCTTTCAGCAGTGGTCTGTGGAACATTCCCTCACCCGTAGAACGTCTGCATAGTACAGACGCACGTCAAGATCGACGCAATGTGCGAGCAGCGGTGGCCGGCCGAACATTATTCAGAAACGAAATCCGGTCACATGTTGCACCTGCTGTGTCACCAAGTACCATTGGGAACCGTCTGCTTGCAGCAGGATTACGATCACATGTGCCTCTGGCCAGGCTACCACTGACAGCATGACACCGCCAAGCACGGCTACTCTGGCGTCGTGAAAGAGTAGACTGGAGAGGGGAATGGCACTCTATTGTCTTCAGTGACGAGAGTAGGTTCTGTCTGTAGGCTATGCAAGTGATAGACATACGGTGTAGACCTGGTGAGCAGCCTATTCCAGAGTGCATTCGCCCACGACACCCAGGCTTCGTGGTGTTGTGTGGGGGCCATCAGTTACAACTTGCGGTCGCAGCTGGTGTTTCTGCCGGGTAACGTGATCAGTGCCCACTACATTGCACAGGTTATTGTCCCCATGCTATTGCCATTTCTTCGACAAGAATGCCATGTGCTTTTTCAACAGGACAGTGCACGTCCGCAGACAGCTGCTGCGACGCAACGTGCTCTACCTGGTGTACAACAATTGCCCTGGCCAGCAAGATCACCAGATCTCTCGCCAATGGAACACATGTGGGATATGATGAAGCGGGAACTTACGCGTTCTCCCCTGCAAGAATCATTGCCGAATTGCATCAAAAGGTGCAAGATGTTTGGGACAGTCTATCGCAGGATGCCGTTCGGCTCCTTTATGCATGAATACACGCCGGCATTGCCAACAGAGGGGTGCACAGTGTGTATTGATGTGACTGTGACATGTGTACTTCATCTGGTCTGAATTTGTAATCATATACTCCTGCAATGATGAACTACATGTCACTTCGCTTGTGAATAAAATGACCTTGTCCTTGAGGATGTTGGCATGACATTTTTCGTTAGTGTACTCACGTGAAGAAATGTGGAATGAATGACTGACTTTTTATTGCTATAATTGGGCTCGTCGAAAAAATGTGAAAAGATTTTTTTCCCCAAGTGAGCTTCCATCTAGTTAGAAAAATTTAGGACACTTTATTTTGTTTATGAATGTAGTGCCCGAACAGCAGAAAGAAATGAAGACAGGGAAGAAGGGGATAGTGATGAAGAATGTCGCAGTCGAAGAGGAGAATATAAGAAGAAACTGTGATTGGATAATGTTGGTTTATTGGAAGTCCTAGACATTTTTGACAGTTTTACGTTCGTACTTTCCGTATTCACTTGTACTGTATGCAAAGCAATTTCGTTATGTAACCATGTGCATAGTGACATGTGGCTGCATCTGTCAGTGAGGATCGGCTGTGCGTTCTTAACAAGTTTCTCGGTATGTGATGTATTTTTCATAAAAGGGGATTATAGTTGCACAGACTTTTAAAAATGGTTTTTGAACTGCATTGAGAGAGTTCAATTGTCGGGGAGTATTCAAACAAAATGTGTTCATGCGCTGTATCTGATAGGATTCCAAAGGGATTGTTTACTCTGAGCTACTCCCACACATCAGCCGATCAGCTGCGATTTGTACTACTGCCAGTTGGAGAAAGTGCACTAAGAATTCAACAGAAGAAAACCAGACCAGCGAACAGAAATTATACTCGGTGCATCCGCATCTTTGGTACTCGGGCGATGTTCATTAACAGTAACTGGAATATCCTACAACTCTCGTTACATTGTTAGGGTATTTTGTCATAGAATTTCTTCTTGCTTTGGTTTCTGAAATTCTTTGATAGAAAAATAATTTAATGATTCAACTGTGTCAAAATGCACTGGCTCTTTTCTTCGCCGTCAGTTCAGCCCAGTTCGTCTCGTATTGTGGTTTAAAAGTGCAGGAAAGCTACAGAAGCTGTAGAAGAAACGGAGAAAAGATGTATTATTTTACTTTAAAATAGCCACGGTACAAAATATCAATTTAAAAACAAGGGGTACTATTAATATAAATCGGTTTAAAAGGCGTGCGCAAGTGTAAAAAGGTGGAGAAACATTGCTTAAAACTGTAGTTCCTGAGTTATTTGTACTTCCCGAACTGGCTGTCGCTAGTTCTTGTCAGATGCAGTTCGTTCTTGGGATGAAACAAACGCATTCTTCATGCGCGGACTTCGTAGACCCAAGTTGTCACTGGTACTACTTGTCTAAAAGTACTATAAGGAAACACCAGACGTCTTTGTTTTAGTTTCTTACGTACTCTTGAAGATTGTTTTTTGTTCAGGACCACATTCACATCAAACTTGCATAGAGAAATTGTATCTATAACTGTTATCTGTTGGAGAATTTGTGCAGATTCAGCAACAAAATATCTACATAGGACTTGCTTTGGATGCGAAAATTGAGGAGTGTGTCGACACCATGGTTGTGATTTGCTTTTAGAAGCAAAACACAGGAATTGGCAGTCGCTCTCAACATTAATCACCGATGAATGTGCGTGAAGAATGAGGAAAAGAGAGAAGAAAGGAGCATGATAGGCAGATCCTATGCTCGATATTATTTTACTGTGCAATGAAATGTAAAGTCATTCCTATTTTTGATTGTTGGGTATAAAATTTATTTCTTAAATTCGTTCCTCTTTCCTCTAAGAAAGCACTCTGAATTGTAGAAACATCATATTAGTACACAGTATAATACGTAAAACTGGGAGACCAGTCTGATCGGAGAGCCATTCTTACACGTTTACGCGCGACTCTTGGTGCTACTGTCATGTTAAAATTGGCTGTGTTGCTGTTTCTAGTAGTCGTTGGTGAGAAGTCTCTACTACTTGCTACAGGATTTAAAAAAAAAGAAAGAAGCGGGAGGATCTTCTGTTTGTCCTAAACACGCTCATGAGGAGGCAAGCTGTTTGAGAGCACTCTCAAGCAGCACATGTATAAACATTACCGTTAAACTTCTCAGATTTGGTTTCGTGAAGATCGTAGCAGTTTGAGAACTGTGCAAACGTCTTCACAACAGCGTATCGCAGTTGTAAGTTATCCAGAAAGTTGAGGCCTGTTTGATCCTAGCCATTGATTAAACCATTAAAATGAATCTTACGTTGATAGAACAGGAACTAAATGCTTGTGTTGACTGCTACATTGCTGCCCGTTAAATTTCCACCACCGAGAAGGACATGAGCTATTACGACCAGATGTATTGGATAGGATACCCAGAATACTCATCGTACACGTAAGCAAAGTCATCTCCATACAGACCATGAAGGCCCTTGGAGGAGTGGAAGGTAAAGGATTCCACTATCCGTAACCTCGGCACTTGATGGGGTAGAGTGGTTAGCTCTATGCCTGGCCGCCTTTGCCCCAGGAATTAACCTTGTACTCATTTTTGGTGTAGGCTGAGTGAACCTCAGGGCCATGTGCAACTGCGGAAGTGGAAATCTCGTTTCTTAAATTTGACGACTTCCAAACGGGGATACGAACCCACGTCCTTCCGGGTGAACCGAGCACGCCTTTACCGCCCCGGCCAGGCAACGTACGTAACATAGGGAAGTCAGTATTGTGTAGCCCCTCCTCAAGAGGGTAATATCCGTTGCTACACGACTTGACATTGAGAGTAAGAGACTTTGGCTATCCGTCTGGGGTATCCCGCCCATACTGCTTCATTTCTTCTTGTGGCAAGGTAGTTATCGTCCAACCTTCGATGGGCGAGAGATCCGGTGAACGCGCTAGCTAAGGAAGCGATGGTGTTCATCCAGGAACCTTCGGTCGATGTGTGCCACATGCGGTCGCACATTGTCTTGTTAGTACAGGGCCCCGGACTGGCCCTGAGATTAGGGTCCAACGTCTCCGCGATATGACGGTTGCTGGTCTGTGTACCAGCGATGTAGACGGGTTCGAGCGGGACTGGAGTCTAATGTCAGACCATACCATAACTCCAGATAGGATGGTGCATAATGCAAAACTCGATCAGGCGTGCGCGACGTTGTTGCCAGAACCAGAAATGGATGCGACCATTGTGATGCTTGAAGCAGAAGCAGGCTTGGTCAAAGAAAACGATGACATGCAATTTGTTGTTCCAGTCCCGACGTTTCACGTACCATTGAAACCGTGACGCCTGTAGTGAGCACTTAGTGGTAGCTGCAGTAATAGGTGCCTGGCAAGATGCGCCGCTGCTGCAGATGGCGACGAACCGTCTATGTGGTCTCACATGCCTGAAATCCTGAGCGAAGGTTTTTAATTTGGTTGTGCGGTCCGTAATTGCTATGCGCACCAGATAACTGTCCTTGAACTCGTTTGCGACGGGGCTTTGGCTTCCTGCACGTCACTCAGCCTATACCTTCTCGACCTACTGATCCCATATCCCCTTCACTGTGTTTTCAATTCTGCCATCGTGAAAACTAGTTTCGCGGTTGGATAATCCACACTCCCGTTAGGCCATGATTCTTATGTGGTCGTATGGTTGTCGTGTTCTTTGACGCAGCTTACTAAGTTCGCCTGTGCACACGAACCGCGGCGAAACACAATGCCACTATCTCTCAGCGGCTTTCCACTTATACATCGCTTATCACTGCCGCCATTGGCGCACGTACTACTGCACTCGGCTGAACAACTTCACGGCATTGCCCTACCCTCCATTGTCGTGGTCCATCATGTGCGTTGTTTTGGAGTTCCAATTTTAATGGCGAGCAGCGTATTGTACCTGAATAAGCGAAATGTTATTTTAAAATTATTCTAGGCACTATTAAGGTATTTCTTTCTTTTTAAGTTCGTGTACACATGTTATTTTTACAAATAACTACATATCAACGGCAGTGAATGTCTTACTTGTGCTGTGAGAATTTTCCAGGTAAGCCATAATTTATTAAAATGATTAGTTCCAAAATAAGGATGATAATAGAACATATTTGTAACGTGGTACAAAATAAATCAAACGAATAGCGCTAGTAGATTCAAATAATAATGTTATTTGATTTATGTCCCACTGCCTACTTTTACGGTTTTCGGAGACGCCAACGTGCCGGAACTTTTTTATTTTACGTACCAGTAAATCTACCGTTGGTATCGTACCATTTCCATAGGTCGCCCAAATTTGCTTGGAAACTGAACCAAAAGTGCGTGGCATTTTATTTAAATAATCTCAGTGCTTTCTTCGGGATTCGAATCCGGGTCGCACAGACTTGGCGTTCTTTGAAGTAAGCTTGTGGAATCCGATATAGGCTACCGTCTAAACACACGAAGAAAATAGAGTTGCATTTTCATTTCGGTTTATCGTCACTATGCGAGAGGGCGCTCCCTTTCTGTTTTTAAAGTTGAGGGTTTGAATGTTAGCGTAGTCGGTTGGCACTTGAGAGAGTGCCTAAATGCGAGATACCCATGTCGGTGCTGGCACGTTCAAAATATCGGCAAACATAGTGGCGTTCTCCGTAACAACTTGTATGGTACTTGTCACGTAAGGCTATACACTAAAAGGAAAATATCGCCATCCTATTATCTCTCTTTTGGTTCGTCACTGCTGCCAGCTTGACTAGTTACATTTTGAAATCGCGAGACATAACCATCAACAAACTAACCTCAATATAAGTATCATTAATGAAGGTTCCCTTACACAAGTAAATGATAATAAATGATCAATCAAGATATTCATAATTAAGTCTGTTTTCAAGCTTAGTGAGGAATTAAGGAAATACTCTCGATTTCTCACCCTTACTCAATTTAATGTTATATATTTGTGCTTTTATTTTGATGTACGCATTCTTCGGTTTTTGCCTTGTGGAAATAATTCAGCTAATTCAGCTAATTTGCTAATATTTGTCGGACTGAAGAGAAACCACGCTGTAATAATACACACAAGCAAATATGTTACATGTACATATGCCGTAAGTCAGTAAGAATACACAAACCAGTGGCGGCTGGTGCAGAAAATCAGTTGTGTGCTGTAATCCATTCCCCCTCCAAAATATAAAAATATTTAGAAACATGTGCGGTTTTCAAGAGGCTCTCCACTGAGTTTTCCATACTAAACAAACACGCAAACAACCCTAACACACATACACATTCCTCATACAAAACTAATTATACACACAATAAAACCTGCAATGACAAAACATTCACGAACTCAGGAACACTTGCTGTGAGCGTGCAAAAACAGAACTTCTCAATGTTACCAAAATCATTGAAATAAAGCCAGCAACGTCGTAATGCAAAACTACATGTTATGTTGTTATAGTGAAATTTATAAAGTAAATATTTTTAATTTAAAAAAATCACAATATCATGTCCTTATTTTGACAACATAAAAAAGTAGCCTACAATTTTTTATAGTTCGTCGATTTACAGATGTGGCTATGGAATAGGCAAGTTGGGAGTATTAATAGACCTGGCGGGAACAGCTGATGGCTTCCTCTACAGTATTTTGTTTTCCCGTTTGGCACGTTCTCATTTCGGTCGAAATGCAAGTGTAACGAGTGCTGTCTCTGAGGTCGAACGAATCGCTGTGAAGTGATGTCTTGGCTCTTTTTTCCACAGCACATCGGAAAATTTGGGCACGCATGCGCAAAAGGTAGAGTTCCTGCTTTCTGGCAAAAAGCTTAGAAATTCACGCTGAGCTGTGATCTGCACAACACCCGGCGTGGAGCGCACGACTAGTTACCGGGTTGCGAGTGGAGTTGAATGATGTTGGCTGACGATTTTTTGAATGCACTGCACTTGATTTTAGATAATGGTATTAAAGTAATTTATTTTTCAAACAGACAATGTGGTGCAGCACTTCAGCACATCAGGTACGACCGCTCCTGCTGCAAACCGTACCAAAGTCGTGACTAAGTTAGGTTGATAACGAAATTTTCTTCCATTTGAACTGAACTGACCTTTATGGAGGAGCTAATGTTGCTTTCCTTTTCGGAGGAGTTCTTGCAGATTTTTCTTGCTCCTTAGACATCCAATCGAATTCTATGCGTGAGTATTGGACGAAATAAGACCGTAATTAATAAAATGCTGCGTTCGTTATTTCACACTACGTTATTAAATGGATTAGGGGCCGATGACCTTAGGTGTTGCGCCCCCTTTAAACAACAAGTATCATCATCATCATCTTAAATGCATTATTCGAACACCCTACAATTCTGCTTACCTGGTATTACCCAAACAGATTTACAATCCCACAGAAAAAGAACATATACTTCAATTATACCCGCAAAAGTAACACTAGTGATTTTAACAATATGGCAGTGGCAATACGTTATTTTCGCAAATTACGAAATAAACCATGACTGTATAGCGCCAAGGTGCCAGATTAACAGTAACTGTAAGACGTCGTATCGGCAAGTAGGGGCCATAAACTGCATGGTTAGTGACACTGAATCGAACCCTACAGTTAGAAAATAACAAAAAATCACTACATTCAGTATTACCAGGGGAGAAAGAGTAAGCTGCAGGGCCTCTCAAACGCCCAAAATCTCACGCCTGCAAACTGAGGTGCAGAGGTCCTGTGCATAGTGCATCGGTCCCACTCGGCTCGGCTCGGATCAGCGCGTGGTCTCGGGGCGACTCGGCTAAGCTCGACTAACTCGGCTCGGATTTGGAGCGGTACGGAGCAAGTGGGGAAGAGGGAGACAGGCGGAGCGAGCGAGAGGCGTAGGAAAAGAGAGAGACAGCGCTATTTCTCCAAGTTGAGGAGTGGGGGTGTGCACTCTGGTCAACCAAGCGAGGTCGTCTTTTGCACCTTGCACCGCGCAATGCACTGGTACATGCACCCTGAGAGGCCCTGCCTTAGTGTACAGGCTTAACGTGCCAGGGAGTATATATCGCCTCACTCGGCATGTGCTGTCCCAGTAGTGATACATGCCCGCAGACATACGAAGCCACATTGTACGCAGATCAAGGACGGAGTTGCAATAGACGCAAGCTTCAATTAACTTTTGACCAATAAATGCATAGTGCCATTTTAAAAACAGATGTTACTACTCATACATCATTAAGAAATAATGCTATAAGCTGACTTCCCAAGAGTATTATCCCTTTTAGGAGCGCTCCGCCCGACACAGAAAAAAAACGTGCATTTTCCGGTCCTTCGCTCTTATGATATGTCATCTTGTGTAGGAACCAAGACTACATCAACCCTTTCAACACTTTTCTATTTGGAGCTCCGTTACGGAGATATTGTGAGTGACCAAGATAAATGGGACACAATGTACCCCCATATAAGCAACACAGAGGTACATTAATATTGCCTTGCGGAACCCCCTATTCCTCCTCTTAATCGTTGTCTGAGTTACAAACACTTTTGGACCACTTTGACCTTTCTTTTAAATTATAAACAATAAATTATGTCGTTCTCACCATCGTATTGAACGGATAGATCAGGTCCACCTTAGAATGAGAAAGCTACACCATTCCAAGACCTGAGATTATTTGGACTAAATTTTCCTTCCGAATTTAGCGTTTACTTCAGGAAAACGGGTGCACTGTGCAGAAATCCAAAGATGTTTCAAGCCCTTAAATGAATTGCATCGTCGAAGATGTTCTTATCGTGACCTTTTATGCGGAGTTCTACATTAACCGTCTTACTAATAAAAACACTTGTATAGTTATACAGTGAATAAGCCCTGTATACGCGTTGTATATTTTTCTTACTAATAAACGTGGCATACACATAGTATTAATATACAGCACGTATACACTCGTTCCTAGTCGTAGGAATCTCTTCCTGCAGTTCACTAACGTATTTCGCACGTTCACCACCTTTATGATCGCTTCTGCTTGTTATCTACGAGCAAAACTTTCCGGAAAGTCGCGCAGTAGCACGGTATATCGAAAAGGCAGTGGCAACACAAAGTGAGACAACTGGAAATTAGCTTATATTGATATCAACATTTCTTCAGCTTGCTTGTGTAATGAACGTCACGAAAGAAATGGAAAAGCTTAAGAAAAGATCAAGAACTCCTAACTGGGACAGTACGGAAAACATAAGCAATTGTAATTGAATCGGTGTGTTGCAAAGGGTACACATTTCAAAATCCTTACTTTTCAGGAGAAAGGAAAACCGTTCTGTAGCTAAAAGAAAGGTTTGATCAAAAAGTTTCTATTAGGCATTTATACATCATATATCTGCGTATTAAACTACAAAGTATGGACATCATATTACGTACGGTTTTCAAGTTATACAATTTTTTATCAAGGGCAATTGAGAAAGATCTTTGTAGAGGCAGATAATGTATAATAAACTCGTAATTTCAAAAGTATATTAAGCAGCAACACATTATTACACAAAAATTCGCCCAACCATCATTTCTTTTATAGTTATTCATTGTCTTTCCGTTTCTTTAACAGTGTTTTTACTTTCCGAAGATGTCTAGCCTCCATACCCCTAAATGGTGTATGTCTTCTATGTTTAAAATATCGTGAAGTTCAGCAATGTTGTCGTCCATTTCTTCAATGTTGAATGGATAAGTCGAATATTTCACCACGATTATATTACTGCAGACAGTAAGTAGCACGAAAACTGCTCACACGTTTCTTTTTCCGCTACTCGCTGCTATACAGGGTGAAGTGAAATTCGCGCACTCGGGCGTCGCAGCGCGACTCCTCACATGCCAGCAATAAAAAAAAATGCCTCTCACAAACGTTGGTCCTGCGAGTATATCAGGCAGAGAAAGGACGTTCAAGAGTGGCGGTTTGGCATCACTGTAACCACATGTAGGGTAACTACCTCTGTCAGCACATGTTACTCGTGCTGTACAGTTGGTGCAGTGGATAGAGTTTTGGGTTAGCATGCAGGAGGTCGAGGGGTCGATGCTGGGTTGAAGCGTATATATATTTATTTTTTTTCGTAAATGTAGTCCAGGCGGTATGGTATCTGGCATCTTAATCGTCAACAGCGATTGCAGCGGGTCCTCTAGACACCATTTGCACTTACATACTACGATCCTAGAAATGGACGAACAATCGTTTTCATTGGTCAGCTTTGAAAGAAGCCCTTTCCACGTCGTGGGCGTGAATTCATTCGCACCACTTCATACACTAGATGCGAAACTTGTTTTCTTTGTACCCTCCTCCACTGGTCTCATAGATTAGTACCAACTATTATTCTTGCCTCGCTCAGGGCAATTACATTACGTTACCAGTAGGCCTAGCAAAGCATTTGTCGTGTTCAGCGTTACAAAATGTTGTAAATGTAGGATACATGTGGCCTAATGTACGGTGTCTTAATGTATTACAATATCTAATCTCCGATGGAAATTAGCAAATAAAAAATGCGCCTCAACCCAGGATCGAACGCTCGACCTCCTGCATGCTAACCCAAAACTCTATCCACTGCCCCTGCTGTACAGGACGGGTAATATTTGCTGACAGAGGTACTTACCGTACATGTGGTTACAGTGTTGCCAAATTGCCACTCTTCAATGTCCTTTTTCTGCCTGATATAGGTACTCGCAGGACCAATTTTTGTGAGAGACATTTGTTTATTGTCGGCATGTGAGGAGTCGCACTGCGACGCCCGGGTGCTCGAATTTCGCTTCACTCTGTATAACGCTTATACAAGGGTTCTGGTCTGTATAAGCAATTCATTGAATAACTATATCAGATGTATACACAGGAGGCTTATACACGGTTTATTAGTAAGACGGTAAAAATGTAATTTATTTTAGCGTAGTCATGTTGCGAGCACTTCTCATCTTGTAATGGACGTGCACCTTTTTTCTTTCATCAACAGCTTGCCGATACTTTCTCTCGCGCTTTCTTCTTGTTCGTATTGATCCGCAGTATCGAGATGGCGATCTCAGAAATTTACAAATTCCTCGGCAGAGTGCAACTTCTCGTCTCATTGTGCAGCCTTTAACTTATTAACGTACTAGTATTGCAGTCAGAATTAATTATCCATATGGAAGGAAGTATCTTAATCATAGAGCTTTTGTTTTGTTTGTACTTCACGCGCCTCTGTCTCTTTTGATGGCCATGGTGTGGTATTTAATATGAGGAGGCAGTTAGACCATGACCAAACCTATTATCTGATATCACTCGTAGCATTAACTAGGGATTGACTCAGCGAAGTATGGTAATGCTACCGATTTACCTGTATCAAATTGCTCTTTTATCTTCCCTTGGTCAACTCCTCATGTCTGAGAAGTATTAGATTTGCATGTTGTTGATATCTCAATACTAATGATGATGCTTGTTGTTTAAAGGGGCTTAACATCTAGGCCATCGGCCCGTCTCCCAATTCAAATCATTCCTTTTATTGAGGGACTGACGCTGTTTCTCAGTCAGTCAAAAGGATAATGGCCTAAAAGTTAATAGATCTAAAGATACTAGGGTGTTTTGTTTAGTGGTTTAACGTCGCACAACTCAGATAGGTTTTCGGCGTCGATAGGCGGATACAACTATGCGGGGAAGAAAGCGGCTGCGGCTTTAACTAAGGTACAGTCCCAGAATTATCCTTGTGTGAAAATTGGAAACCACGGGAAAATGAACTCCAGGGATGACTATTTTTCGATCCCATCATCTCCCGAATGCAGTCTCGCACCTAAGTAGCCAACCATCTTAGTTTATTCAATTACAGTTCAAGAGTTCAAGGACAGGATCCTTTCGTACGATCGTTTGAGCTGTTTCAGCATTTGCTGATTTCTGTTGAAGAATATGCCGGAGAAATAGATGCTCTCAGGACTCGTTCTGGAACCTTCCTTTTTTTTTCAAATGACACGGTGTTATATCACGCAAATGACCGCCGTTCAAGAGCCTTATTTTTTAACACTCAGTACTTTGTAGGAGCGCTCCGTCCAGACACAGGAAAAAAAAAAAAAACATGCGTTTTCCGGTCCTCCGCTCTCATATGACACCCTGTGTAGGAACCTAGACGACATCAACCGTTTCAACTCATTCTTAATTAGGAACGACTGTTTTTCACTTCACCATTTCTCCATGCTTCTCATCGTGGGTTTTAAATTACACCCGCCTGTCGCATGGACTATTTTGTTCTGATATTTTCTCGTCAACGTATCTCATTGTGGCTTAAATTTTGTTATACCTACCGAATATGAATTACCTTTCTTAAATGCTCTACGAGTTAATTAAATTGCATGGCTTCCGAGGTATTATGTGCAATGCCTATTGTTGTACTTAAAAGACAAAACGAAGAATTTATCTACCACTAGTAGTGGACTATATTAGTTTTGTATTCATCGTGTTCTGTGGCACTGGTGGTATTAATATTCAAAGGGACAAAGCGTCATAATTGCTTTGTGCAAAGTGTCGGGTGAAGAAAGGGAAAGCCCACAAAGGGCGTTAAAGTCTAAGTCATTAGCCCTAGTCGGAGAATAACAAGAGTTGACCAAGGATTGGCAGGTAGGAAAGACAATACAATCCTTTGCCCTCTGGAGAAGCCCTGTGCAGGTCTTACGAGATACCTGCCATGGAATACCTGCGCGTCTATGAGGATGGGGGGTTATGCCTTGAACGAATCCTAAAGTTGAAGAGTCAAGCAA